>NC_053493.1:30351391-30546391 GCF_905171775.1 Rana temporaria
AGTCTAAATATGAGATCTGAGGTCTTTTTGACCCCAGATCTCATATTTAAGAGGACCTGTCATGCTTTTTTCTATTACAAGGGATGTTTACATTCCTTGTAATAGGAATAAAAGTGATAAATATATTTCAGTGTAAAAAATTAGAAAATCAATAAAAAGAAATAAGAAAACAAAAAAATAATTTTTTTAAAGCGCCCCGTCCCGACGAGATTGTGCGCAGAAGCGAACGCATACGCGAGTAGCGCCCGCATATGAAAACGGTGTTCAAACCACACAAGTGAGGTATCGCCGCGATCGTTAGAGCGAGAGCAATAATTCTAGCCCTAGAGCTACTCTGTAGCTCAAAAAATGCAACTTATAGAATTTTTTAAACGTCGCCTATCGAGATTTTTAAGGGCAAAAGTTTGACGCCATGCCACGAGCGGGCGTAATTTTAAAGCGTGACATGTTGGGTATCATTTTACTCGGCGTAACATTATCTTTCACAATATATAAAAAAATTGGGCCAAATTTATTGTTGTCTTATTTTTTAATTCAAAAAAGTGAATTTTTTCCAAAAAAAGTGCGCTTGCAAGACCGCTGCGCAAATACGGTGGGACAAAAAGTATTGCAATGACCGCCATTTTATTCTCTAGGGTATTAGAAAATTACATATATATATATATATATATATATATATATATATATATATATATGTAATGTTTGGGGGTTTAAAGCAATTTTCTAGCAAAAAAAAACTGTTTTAGTCTTGTAAACGCCGAATCTGAAAAACAGGCTCGGGGCTTAAGTGGTTAAAGTGCCTGAAGTCAAATGTCTGGAGCTCCAAAAAGTTCTGGAGTATTTTTTTTTGTTGCATAGAAATGCTTGATTTGAGCGTTTTGTTACACGTTTGAGGGGTTTTTATGCTCAAATGCAAGGAAGGAAGGAAAGAAAGGAGGAACAAAATAAAGAAGTACAATAATTAATAAACCCCAATATGAACCCCTAGCCCAACAAAATAAACCCCAAAAACTTTTAAAACCTAATCCTATACAGAAAAAAAAAAAGAATTATTAATAATAATAATAATAATAATAATAATAATAATAGATGAAAACGCAAAAAAAAAAATGATGTCAGGGTGCCACCTTTCGTGGCTTGCTCAGGCTAGTCCATCCTACTGGGAGAAATAAGCGACCGCCGGCTGTTCAAGAAGCCGAATAAAGCCAGGATCGGCTTTGATCCGCTCTCCGCTATGGGAACCCGGAAGCGATGATTTGACATCACCATTTTTCCAAAAAATAAAAAGCATTCAAAAACCGCGATCTTTGTGTTTTTTTTAATGCTTTTAAGGGCAGACTGACATTAGTCAAGCTTGTCCTCTCATTCCTGCTCCTAACATGCCGGGCTCTGATTGGTCATACCTGGACTTGTAATTGTGCATCATACAGCTGTACGGCTGCCATACGTTCTCCCCGAGGAAGCGGCCGCTGGATATAAGGTACCCGCACATATCATCTCCTGCAGAGGAAAGAAGACAACACACAATCTACTATTAGCAATGGCAACTTCTCCATCAAGAAATCCAAAAAACAATAATAAAAAAAAAAAAAAAAAGGTACACATGATAAAGGTTGGCTGTTTACAAAGGCTCCTCAATGTATCAGACAGCACCTTCCAATGTCCACAATATGAGAGGAGCGACAGTTTTTTTTCCGTGGGCGCAAAGCAGTGTGACCATGGTATGTGAACACCCACATCTGCTGCTTGGGGGTGCATGACATTTTGGCCTAGGCCAGAAACCAGGAAGTAACTAAAGAAATGTAAAAAAAATAAAAAATGTAAAACAAGTACAAAAATTTAATATAATATACAGGCGGTTCCCGGGTTACAAACAAGACAGGGACTGTAGGTTTGATCTTAAGTAGAATCTGTTTGTAATTTTGAACTGGTAAATTTTTAAAGTGTAGCTCTAGATAAAAAAAAATCTATTTTTCAGATTTTTGGAAAACATAGAGAAGGGTTACCACCCCTGTAACGGGAGGGCCCGTGGGACCCAGAGGCTCTTGCAGGGTGGGGGGTACTCCTGTTTCAGCTTCACCGATGACTCGTGTCTAAAGTCATCCTATGTCCACTAGGGGCATAGGATGACCGAGAAATTATATCTTGGATTACAGGAGATGGGATAGTAATGATAATTCACAATGTATTCCAGGATATCTTGAAATATTACAGGTTGTTGATTCTAAACCCAACCGGTCAATAGAAAGAGTGATTCATTCAATGTGGGAACACAGACTGTTAAGGTGTTTAATGTCGTCTGCTACTGTCATGTAAATGAACCTTAGTCTGGCTCTCAAGAACCTTTCATTGTGTGTTCATTAGCCCACACACGATCATTTTTTACAACCCGAAAAACGACATAGTTTAAAAAACGTTAAAAAATGCAGCATGTTCGAATTTTTTTTTTTGTCGTTTTTAATGTGCCCCATTAGCATGTCTAAAAATACTCCAACACAGAGGATGGAAATACACAAAACATTTTCAATAACAAGGACACATAGTTATAGTACAATACTACAAACAGCAATACCAAGACACAGCAGGAGAAGGGAGCTGATTACTACAGGATCTACTAATCAGTACAGAAGGGTGGGAGAGGGAGACGCGAGGAGTACAGAAGGGTGGGAAGACGCGAGGAGTACAGAAGGGTGGGAAGACGCGAGGAGTACAGAAGGGTGGGAAGACGCGAGGAGCACCGAAGGGTGGGGAAGACGCGAGGAGCACCGAAGGGTGGGGAAGACGCGAGGAGCACCGAAGGGTGGGGAAGACGCGAGGAGCACCGAAGGGTGGGGAAGACGCGAGGAGCACCGAAGGGTGGGGAAGACGCGAGGAGCACCGAAGGGTGGGGAAGACGCGAGGAGCACCGAAGGGTGGGGAAGACGCGAGGAGCACCGAAGGGTGGGAGACTAGCAGTATAGAGGGGGGGGGGGGGAGACGAGGAGTATAGAAGTGTGGGAGACGCGAGGAGTATAGAAGTGTGGGAGACGCGAGGAGTATAGAAGGGTGGGAGACGCGAGGAGTATAGAAGGGTGGGAGACGCGAGGAGTATAGAAGGGTGGGAGACGCGAGGAGTATAGAAGGGTGGGAGACGCGAGGAGTATAGAAGGGTGGGAGACGCGAGGAGTATAGAAGGGTGGGAGACGCGAGGAGTATAGAAGGGTGGGAGACGCGAGGAGTATAGAAGGGTGGGAGACGCGAGGAGTATAGAAGGGTGGGAGACGCGAGGAGTATAGAAGGGTGGGAGACGCGAGGAGTATAGAAGGGTGGGAGACGCGAGGAGTATAGAAGGGTGGGAGACGCGAGGAGTATAGAAGGGTGGGAGACGCGAGGAGTATAGAAGGGTGGGGGACGAGGAGTATAGAAGGGTGGGAGACGAGGAGTATAGAAGGGTGGGAGAAGAGGAGTATAGAAGGGTGGGAGACGAGGAGTATAGAAGGGTGGGAGACGAGGGAGACGAGGGAGGGAGGGAGACGAGGAGTATAGAAGGGTGGGAGACGAGGGAGACGAGGGAGCATAGAAGGGTGGGAGACGAGGAGTATAGAGGGGTGGGAGACGAGGGAGCATAGAAGGGTGGGAGACGAGGGAGCATAGAAGGGTGGGAGACGAGGGAGCATAGAAGGGTGGGAGACGAGGGAGCATAGAAGGGTGGGAGACGAGGAGTATAGAAGGGTGGGAGACGAGGAGTATAGAAGGGTGGGAGACGAGGAGTATAGAAGGGTGGGAGACGCGAGGAGTATAGAAGGGTGGGAGACGCGAGGAGTATAGAAGGGTGGGAGACGCGAGGAGTATAGAAGGGTGGGAGACGCGAGGAGTATAGAAGGGTGGGAGACGAGGGAGCATAGAAGGGTGGGAGACGAGGAGTATAGAAGGGTGGGAGACGAGGAGTATAGAAGGGTGGGAGACGCGAGGAGTATAGAATGGTGGGAGACGCGAGGAGTATAGAATGGTGGGAGACGAGGAGTATAGAAGGGTGGGAGACGAGGAGTATAGAAGGGTGGGAGACGCGAGGAGTATAGAAGGGTGGGAGACGCGAGGAGTATAGAAGGGTGGGAGACGCGAGGAGTATAGAAGGGTGGGAGACGCGAGGAGTATAGAAGGGTGGGAGACGCGAGGAGTATAGAAGGGTGGGAGACGCGAGGAGTATAGAAGGGTGGGAGACGCGAGGAGTATAGAAGGGTGGGAGACGCGAGGAGTATAGAAGGGTGGGAGACGCGAGGAGTATAGAAGGGTGGGAGACGCGAGGAGTATAGAAGGGTGGGGGACGAGGAGTATAGAAGGGTGGGAGACGAGGAGTATAGAAGGGTGGGAGACGAGGAGTATAGAAGGGTGGGAGACGAGGAGTATAGAAGGGTGGGAGACGAGGGAGGGAGGGAGACGAGGAGTATAGAAGGGTGGGAGACGAGGGAGACGAGGGAGGGAGACGAGGGAGCATAGAAGGGTGGGAGACGAGGAGTATAGAAGGGTGGGAGACGCGAGGAGTATAGAAGGGTGGGAGACGCGAGGAGTATAGAAGGGTGGGAGACGCGAGGAGTATAGAAGGGTGGGAGACGCGAGGAGTATAGAAGGGTGGGAGACGCGAGGAGTATAGAAGGGTGGGAGACGCGAGGAGTATAGAAGGGTGGGAGACGCGAGGAGTATAGAAGGGTGGGAGACGCGAGGAGTATAGAAGGGTGGGGGACGAGGAGTATAGAAGGGTGGGAGAAGAGGGAGTATAGAAGGGTGGGAGACGAGGAGTATAGAAGGGTGGGAGACGAGGGAGACGAGGGAGGGAGGGAGACGAGGAGTATAGAAGGGTGGGAGACGAGGGAGACGAGGGAGCATAGAAGGGTGGGAGACGAGGAGTATAGAGGGGTGGGAGACGAGGGAGCATAGAAGGGTGGGAGACGAGGGAGCATAGAAGGGTGGGAGACGAGGGAGCATAGAAGGGTGGGAGACGAGCAGTATAGAAGGGTGGGAGACGAGGAGTATAGAAGGGTGGGAGACGAGGAGTATAGAAGGGTGGGAGACGCGAGGAGTATAGAAGGGTGGGAGACGCGAGGAGTATAGAAGGGTGGGAGACGCGAGGAGTATAGAAGGGTGGGAGACGAGGGAGCATAGAAGGGTGGGAGACGAGGAGTATAGAAGGGTGGGAGACGAGGAGTATAGAAGGGTGGGAGACGAGGAGTATAGAATGGTGGGAGACGCGAGGAGTATAGAAGGGTGGGAGACGAGGAGTATAGAAGGGTGGGAGACGCGAGGAGTATAGAAGGGTGGGAGACGCGAGGAGTATAGAAGGGTGGGAGACGCGAGGAGTATAGAAGGGTGGGGGACGCGAGGAGTATAGAAGGGTGGGGGACGAGGAGTATAGAAGGGTGGGAGAAGAGGGAGTATAGAAGGGTGGGAGACGAGGAGTATAGAAGGGTGGGAGACGAGGGAGACGAGGGAGGGAGGGAGACGAGGAGTATAGAAGGGTGGGAGACGCGAGGAGTATAGAAGGGTGGGAGACGCGAGGAGTATAGAAGGGTGGGAGACGCGAGGAGTATAGAAGGGTGGGAGACGCGAGGAGTATAGAAGGGTGGGAGACGCGAGGAGTATAGAAGGGTGGGGGACGAGGAGTATAGAAGGGTGGGAGACGAGGAGTATAGAAGGGTGGGAGACGAGGAGTATAGAAGGGTGGGAGACGAGGGAGGGAGGGAGACGAGGAGTATAGAAGGGTGGGAGACGAGGGAGACGAGGGAGGGAGGGAGACGAGGAGTATAGAAGGGTGGGAGACGAGGGAGACGAGGGAGGGAGACGAGGGAGCATAGAAGGGTGGGAGACAAGGAGTATAGAGGGGTGGAAGACGAGGAGTATAGAAGGGTGGGAGACGAGGGAGCATAGAAGGGTGGGAGACGAGGGAGCATAGAAGGGTGGGAGACGAGGAGTATAGAGGGGTGGGAGACGAGGAGTATAGAAGGGTGGGAGACGAGGAGTATAGAAGGGTGGGAGACGAGGAGTATAGAAGGGTGGGAGACGAGGAGTATAGAAGGGTGGGAGACGAGGGAGACGAGGAGTATAGAAGGGTGGGAGACGAGGGAGACGAGGAGTATAGAAGGGTGAGAGACGAGGAGTATAGAAGGGTGGGAGACGAGGAGCATAGAAGGGTGGGAGACGAGGGAGCATAGAAGGGTGGGAGACGCGAGGAGTACAGAAGGGTGGGAGACGCGAGGAGTACAGAAGGGTGGGAGACGCGAGGAGTACAGAAGGGTGGGAGACGCGAGGAGTACAGAAGGGTGGGAGACGAGGAGTACAGAAGGGTGGGAGACGAGGAGTACAGAAGGGTGGGAGACGAGGAGTATAGAAGGGTGGGAGACGAGGAGTATAGAAGGGTGGGAGACGAGGAGTATAGAAGGGTGGGAGACGAGGAGTATAGAAGGGTGGGAGACGAGGAGTATAGAAGGGTGGGAGACGAGGAGTATAGAAGGGTGGGAGACGAGGAGTATAGAAGGGTGGGAGACGAGGAGTATAGAAGGGTGGGAGACGAGGAGTATAGAAGGGTGGGAGACGAGGAGTATAGAAGGGTGGGAGACGAGGGGTATAGAAGGGTGGGAGACGAGGAGTATAGAAGGGTGGGAGACGAGGAGTATAGAAGGGTGGGAGACGAGGAGTATAGAAGGGTGGGAGACGAGGAGTATAGAAGGGTGGGAGACGAGGAGTATAGAAGGGTGGGAGACGAGGAGTATAGAAGGGTGGGAGACGAGGATTATAGAAGGGTGGGAGACGAGGAGTATAGAGGGGTGGGAGACAAGGGAGCATAGAAGGGTGGGAGAGACTAGGAGTATAGAAGGGTGGGAGACGAGGGAGCATAGAAGGGTGGGAGACGAGGGAGTATAGAAGGGTGGCTGTAATATGAGATTTTCTTCTTTTGCTTTCAGCTACACTTTAAAAGGAAATTCCGAAGCAAAAATGACATTCTGGCTTAGTATGGGTGGTGATAAGCTAATGGAATGCTGACTCTCAGGCTCCGCAGCTCTCAGATATCCCAGCACAGTACACATAACATCCAGCAATGCCGGTAAATCACAAAGCACAATGAGAAGACTACACACCTGCCTAACAATGATAATCACTACAAAGTTCCACCCAAACCATAATCAGTGGTCACTCCCCAAGGTTTAGCCCTCTAGAATGTACTTATGTTAATGAGGTCACATATGAAAGAGAACCAGTCATCACCTTACATACTTCACAAACACAACATGGCAAATTGGCGTATTTTAGCGCAGTTTGATACTCGGCTTGAGGATGTGTAAACATGTCTGTGCGCCATTCAGATCCCGACACCAGAAAACAGCTCTAGGTGCCCATATTCTGAAAAGTGGTCCTTGGTGCACCTCAATGTCCTGGGGCCAGATTCAAGAAGCAATTGCGCCCGTGTAACCATAGGTTACACGGCGCAATTGCTTACTTGCTCCGGCGTAGCGAAATTTTTTTTTTCAAAATTGTCGCAAACCAATCACTATACGCTTATTGCGATTTATTTATTTTTTTTACCAAAAATATGTAGAATATGTATCGACCTAAACTGAGGGGGGAAAAAAACGTTTTTTAAAAAAAAAAAAAAAATGGATATTTATTATAGCAAAAAGTAAAAAATAGTGTTTTTTTTTCAAAATTGTCGCTCCTTCTTTGTTATAGCGCAAAAAATAAAAACCACAGAGATGATCAAATACCACCAAAATAAAGCTCTATTTGTGGGGAAAAAAAGGACGCCAATTTTGTTTGGGAGCCACGTCGCAGGACCGCGCAATTTTTATTTAAAGCGACGCAGTGCTGAAATCTGAAATTTCTGCCGCAGCACATTGGCTCAGCACGGCCAGGGTTTTTTTTTTACCTTCCTCTGGACCAAGCCGAGAGAGAGGATTCAGTGAATCTTCCCTCCATCGCCATTTAAACACCTTCACCCCCCACGGTGACTGGCGATTCGCCACAGTATTACCAGCCGTCACCAAAAAGGCCTTAAAAATAGAGCAACTATTGAGAATCGATTGACGATCGACTATCAAAAATTTCAGCCATTCACCCCAGTTTAAGCACATATCATATGCTTTGATCAACACAAGATCGGCAGTAAAACACCGATTAGAAATCCATGATTTCATACAATACGACTTAGACTGCCTCTTTATTACAGAAAGCTGGCTCTCAGCCGACTAACACCATTCTCGGAGAACTGGTGCCAGAAAACTATCGTATTATAACGGAAAACAGAATAGGGCAAAGAGGAGGAGGCCTGGCGGTGATCCACAAGACTCACCTTGCAATCACTAAGCCAGTCCTTCAAAATCCTCTTCCGTTCATGGAAACCCTTACTCTTCAACTTCAAACAAACCCCCAGGAGACTGTCCACATTCTTCTCTGCTATAGGCCACCCGGGCCAAAATCACAGCTTCTACCATCATTGACGGAGTTTATCTCCACTTATACCCTTAAAGCGGTTCTCCACCCTAAAGTGGAGTCCCGCTGATCGGAACCCTCCCCCCTCCGGTGTCACATTTGACACCATTCAGGGGGGAGGGGGGTGCAGATACCTGTCTAAAGACAGGTATTTGCACCCACTTCCCGCACGGCATTCACGGGCAAAAGACGGGCATTCCGTCATATCCCGTCGCCCCCCCGTTGTGTGCTGGGAACACTCGGCTCCCAGCACACAGCGGGAGCCAATCGGCGGGCGCGGCTCGCGCATGCACCGTAGGGAACCGGGCAGTGAAGCCGCAGCGCTTCACTTCCTGGTTCCCTCAGCGTGGATGGCGGGGGGAGCAGCAGAGTGACGAGCGATCGCTCGTCATCTGCTGCGATCGGCGCTGGACTCCAGGACAGGTAAGTGTCCTAATATTAAAAGTCAGCAGCTGCAGTATTTGTAGCTGCTGGCTTTTAATATATTTTTCCCGTGGCACATCCGCTTAAACAGCAAACACCTCTTGCTGCTCGGGGACTTCAATCTCTGGGCCAACTCCTCACAGGACCCCGTTGCCAACGTCTGTATTGATCACCTGGAAGGATTAGGGCTACAGCAACTTATATGCGGGCCAACACATGCTTCAGGTCACACGCTCGACCCAATTTTCAGACAAAATCTGAAAATAAGCATTTTGGAAAATAAACCTTTGCCATGCAATCAAATTCATAATTTCCAAAATTCCCCCATTGATAAAAACACCCAAGCCGGTGACAATACACTGGACTAGATCTCAGAAGAAGCTCCATTCGGAACTCTTCAAATGTACCTTGGGAAATAAAATAAAAACAATCCAACCACTTCTACCAGCCTCAGATACACTGGATGCCATAAATGCAGCCCTATTACAGTCAGCCGACTTAGTAGCACCGAAACGCAAAGCCCGCATCCAGAAAAACAAGTCCGGCTGGTTCAACAACCAGCTGTCGCTACTGAAGCAAGAGCGCAGAAGGGCGGAAGCCGCCTGGAAAAGAAGCGCTTCAGAGGAAAACCTTACCACCTACAAGGCAATAACAAGAAAATACCATAAAGAAATCTTCAAAGCCAAGAAACATAATTTTTCTATGGCTATCAACAGCGCCTTAAACCGCCCCCGAGAACTCTTCAAGATGGTCACCCAGACCATGAATCCAGGATGTCTTGAAGCCCCCAATTCAGATACCCAAGATTTTTGCAATGAATTATCGGATTTCTTCATCAACAAAATTGAGAGAATCCGGGAAAGCATTCGGCAAAACAATACGCCCCTCAACCCCCCCCCCCCCCTTAATCGACCACATACCACCCAGAGAAACTTTCTACAATCAACACTCTGAAACCCACCTCCATCGATGCCACAAAAAATATCATCGGTACTTTGCGAAACAGCACAGCGCCTAATGATATTATCCCCACTAAACTGCTAAAGGAATGTGCCGACATCCTGGCACCACCTATCACGCAGCTTATAAACCAGTCATTTAAGGAAGGCATAGTGCCCTCCCTGCTGAAAGAGGGCACAATCCAGCCCATCCTGAAAAAACCTACCCTGGACACCAAGGACCCAACTCACCGCCGTCCCATAACAGGCCTAAATGCTCTCTCCAAGGTAATGGAGAAAGTAGTGGTACAACAGCTGCAACAGATACCCATAATCTACTTGATCCATTTCAATCAGGTTTCCGTCCCGGACACGGGACAGAGACAGCATTGCTCAAAATATGGGACGACGCCCTTGAGGCCGCAGACGAAGGAGAATCTTGTCTCCTGGTTCTGCTGGACCTAAGCGCAGCCTTCGACACGGTAGACCACAAACTGTTACTGACGCGGCTGGCTGAGGTAGCCAGAGTCGCAGAAGGTGATTTACCATGGTTTTCCTCCTTTTTGGAAAACCGATCACAAACAGTGAAACTGGGACCTTTTACGTCTGAAAAGCGCACGGTATCATGTGGAGTCCCCCAAGGATCCCCCCGGTCACCGGTGCTTTTCAACATCTATCTTCGCCCTCTCTTTGAAATCATCAGTAGCCAAGAACTACTCTATCACTCATATGCAGACTACACGCAACTGTATTTTCACATCTGCAACAAAAAGCATCATCATCATCATCTCAGTTTAGAGAAATGTCTCTCTTTGATAGAAAACTGGATGACTAATGCCGCATACACACCATCACTTTATGTGATGAAAAAAAACGACACTTTCTGTGAAGTAAAAAAATGACGTTTTTGAAACTTCAATTTTCAAAGACGAAGTTGCCTACACACCATCGTTTTCTCACAATGATCTTGCAAAGTGAGGTTACGTTCCACCACGTTTTACCATTGAAGCTTGCTTCATAAGTAGCTTCTGGGCATGCGTGGATGAAAAAACGTCTTAGAAAACGACGTTTTTTGCTACACACGGTCAATTTCTGTGAAGTAAAAAGTGCACTTTTGAAAAATGACACATAAAATTGAAGCATGCTTCAATTTTTTTTGGTCGTTTTTTACAAGACATAAAACAACGTTTTCCCCCACACAGTCAATTAAAGTGACGTTTTTAAAAACGTCATTTTTTTTCATCACATAAAGTGATGGTGTGTACGCGGCATAAGAGTTCTCAAACTCAACAGTTCAAAACAGAACTTCTCCTGTTTCACGCCAGTCATAAGAGTCAACTGGCAACAACCTGGACACCTCCGCCCATTCTGGGCCAAATCATCACCCCTAGCTCCAAAGTCAAAAGTCTCGGCGTCATCTTCGACACCTACATGACAATGGACGCACAAATAGGGTCAGTAGTCAGCGGATCTCACCATCTGTTGCGCCTACTACGCAGACTTATTCCATTTATCCCCAAAGAAGACGTAGCAGTCGTGGTGGGAACAATTGTGAACTCCAGACTGGACTATGCAAATGCCCTTTACCTCGGACTCCCAAAGTACCAAATCTCTCGTCTGCAAGTCGTTCAGAATACGGCCGCCAGACTGGTGACTGGGAAAAAAACATGGGAATATATCTCACCTTCGTTGAGAACCCTTCACTGGTTGCCAGTAAAAGACAGAATTGCTTTTAAAGCACTCTGACTGACCCATAAGTGCATCCATGGGAAGGCTCCGCAATATCTTTGCGACAAGATAGAACCCCACAATTCCAATCGCGAAAAAGAAGGTTTGCTTTCCAAGGTCCCAGACTATGGAATGCTTTACCAACCAGCATTCGGTTGGAGGAAAACCACCTGACCTTCAGAAGACGGATCAAAACTCTACTCTTTTGATGTCAAGAGACAGGAACAACGAGCGCCCAGAGGCGATTTAGTTCGCATGTGCCGCGCTATATACTTTTTTCATTCATTCATTCATAAAACATATCGAGAGCGATATCAGGAACTTAATATGTACAGTCTGGCGGAAAGAAGGGAAAGTGGAGACCCGATTAAAACCTTTAAAGCGGAGGTTCACCTTAAAAACAATTTTCTAACATTACATTGTGCTCACTCTCGACATTGACATTACGCTGATGTTTTTTTATTTTTTTCGTACATACCGTTGTATCGCTATTTTCCCCGCCGGCTTCCAGGTAGTGAATCCTGCGGGAGTGGGCGTTCCTATGCACAGGCTAAGTGATTGACGTGATGAGAAAAGCTTCCCAACGGCGCATAAGGCGCGTCACGAGTTGCCGAACGTCAGTGCGCAGGCGCCGTATAGCGCCGACTCGCAGTTCGGCTTCTTTCGGCAACTCGTGACGCGCATTATGCGCCGTGGGAAAGCTTTTGTAATCACGTCAATCACTTAGCCTGTGCATAGGAACGCCCGGAAGCCGGCGGGGAAAATAGTAATACAACGGTATGTACGAAAAAAAAAAAAAAAAAAAAAAAACATCAGCGTAATGTCGAGAGTGAGCTCAATGTAATATTAGAAAATTGTTTTTAGGGTGAACCTCCGCTTTAACTATATCAAGGGGATGAATAAGGCTCAGGGGGGCAGTTTTTTATATGAAACCAAAATCAAGAACACAGGAACATAGTTAGTCAGGTTGAAAAAAGTCCATAAAACACCAAAACAAAAAACATACAATCCCATGTACACAATGTACACAATCCCTCACCCACAGTTCATCCAGAGGAAGGCGAAAAACCCCAGAAGAGCATTCTCCAATTTGCTACAGCAGGGGAAAAGATTCCAGGCAGTTTTTGCGACGAGAAACCATACACACGCACGGTTTTCTCGGGAAAAAAGCTCTCCCAGCATTGATTTTTTTTTTTGGCCTAGTCCGCTCTGCGGACTAGGCCAAAGCCACGGCCTTGCCTAAAAATCCTCGCCGCGATCGTGGAAAAAGGCCGCTCGCGGCTTCGGCCTAGTCCATGGCCTTTTCCCAGGATCGCGGCAGACTAGGCCGAAGTCTCGCCTAAAAACTTAGGACCGGCGCGGTGTCCATGGAAAAAAAAACCTTGGATTCGTATCATGAATCGAGTTTTTGTTTTGCCTAAAACCGCCCAGCCCTACCAGCAGCTTTTTCGCCGAGAAAACCGTGCGTGTGTACAAGGCTTTACTGTGAAGAAACCTTTCCGTATTTAGAGATGAAATATTTTTTCCTCTAGATGCAGAGCGCTCCCTGGTCCTCTGTTGACCTCAAACTAACTGGAGGAAAGTTCAAACCTAATCTTAGAAAGTATTATTTTACTAAAAGGGTGGTTGATGATTGGAATAAACTACCAACAGAGGTAGTGAGACGGTCAGCAGTAAATGGCTTCTAGCATGCTTAGGACAAACATAGATCTATAATCAGACAACAAAGAAAAAAAAAAAAAAAATCAACCTCACCCTCAAAATAAAAAATGGGCAAACTCGACAGACTACTCAGTTTTTTTCTGCCATAATTTTTTTTATGTTTCTATGCTTTCAGTACGATTCTTAACGCAGCATATTTTTACACTGGTGTGCATGACCACTAAACCACCGACACTGATATGGCCAGAAGAAACCCGTAGAATGAGTGTGTCCCTTGTCCCCTCACTCCGCATGGTGTCACCTCCCGAGTACTAGAACACCCCCACGGTAACTAGGTCACATCTCAGTGGCGGTGCACCCATAGAGGGCGCAGGAGCGCTGCCCCCTCTCTCCTGCACCACTCTATCACCAATAGATAGATTTGTGCATTGCATGAAGCTATCTATCTATTGAAGCCGCTGCCGCCCACCTATACAGGTGTCCGGGCCCTTGTCAGGGGCCGGGCAACTGAATTACAGCGCTGGGGGTGTTTTTGGAAGCGCCTGATTAGATGTGCTCTATAGGCGTCCTGATTAGAGGCTCTAATAGGCTCTAATAGGCTTCCAAATTGATAAACAGTGGGCGCAATGCACTGCTTTCGCTGTTTACAGTGTTGCGTTAGAGAAGCAAATAAAATCGCTTCCCTAAAACTGACCCGCCTCTCAGCCAAACAGGTGCACCATGTCTGGTAACCTGATGGCTGAAGCGACAGGCGCTGTGATTGGACACCTATTAGGCGTCCAATCATAGCAGAAGAGGACAGGAGAAAACTTTGAGGACTCGGAGAAAGCGTGGAGAACAGCGCCGTGACCCAAAACAGGAAAGTGCCAGGCAGGGGGGGGGGGGTGTCACACTGGCAGCGTTTGATGGGGCACGGCGCCTGCGTTTGATGGGACACAGCGCCTGCGTTTGATGGGACACAGCGCCTGCGTTTGATGGGACACAGCGCCTGCGTTTGATGGGACACAGCGCCTGCGTTTGATGGGACACAGCGCCTGCGTTTGATGGGACACAGCGCCTGCGTTTGATGGGACACAGCGCCTGCGTTTGATTTTTTTTTTTCAGTTTGTTTTGAAAAGTTTTGAGCACCATCAGCCACTGTCACATCTACTACTTTCATGATGCATCATAGTCAGGTTGAGTGACACACACGAGAATATTTTATAGAACGACGATTAGCGCTCCAGCACTGATCTAGCCAGCAGAAAACCGCAACGATCTCTCCAACCGATAACAGCAATGCATCCCTTCCTCTCACTCCGCATGGTAATATAACACTGTCGTCATGGTAATTAGGTCACATTTAATACTTTCGTTACGCATCACATTGGGGTGGGGTGACACACACAAGGATATTTTATAGAACAACAATCGGAGCTTCAGCACTGAGCAGTCCAGCAGGAGAAGACCGTAGAATGATCCCTCCAATTGATAACGGCAATGTGTCCCTCTTCCTCTCACTCTGCATGGTGTCACCTCCCAAGTCCCAGTAATTGGGCCACATTTAATACATGTATGTGATGCATCACATTCAGGTGGCGTGGCGCACATAAGGAAATTTTAAAAGACAACAATCACAGCTTTCATCTTAAGTCATGCATTTACCATGGAGAGCGACATCTAATATTAGCACAGACACCGAGCTGTTAAATAAATACTGCAAAGTCACTTAAAGTGGAACTAGAGACCTGCAAACAAACAAAAAAACAAAAAAAAATCCCCTGCAGGACGAGTTTTTCTTTAGATGAGACATAGAAAGTCTACTTGGCAATAATACATATTCCAGACTATGGGACTTTTTGCGCAGCCTGCACATGCGCAGTGCACATCCCAGCATGCCCAGAACAGAGCTACGGGCTGATTTACAATCTAACTCATTAGAGGCCATCCAATGGGATCATGGAGAAAGCAGTAGTACAACAGCTACAACTCCATTTGGACACCTACAAACTCCTGGACCCACTACAATCGGGTTTCCGCCCAGGTCATGGGGAGTGTTTTCAGTAACGGCGTTAAAATAAACGCCGTTACCCAACGATGCCCCTTTTGAGGGTAACGAGTAATCTATCTGATTACTCTTCCCCTCACGGTAACGCCGTTCCCATTACTTGGGCGGCGTTACCGCAATTACATCTACCTGTGTCAGCCGTCGGCCATCCATTATTAAAAAAGCGCGCCTCCTCCTCTGACTGTTCCGTGATAGGCGGAACACTAATTTTCCCAGTAGAGCCTCCGTTTAGTGTTCAGCCTATCACGGATGCCTTCTCATCCTCAGCTTCGGACGAGAGGACATCCGTGATAGGCGGAACACTGAACAGAGGCTCTGCTGGGAAAATTACTGTTCCGCCTATCACGGAACAGCCTGAGGAGGAGGCGCGGCTTTTGAATAATGGATGGCCGCCGTCTGACATCTCTGCAAACAGGTAGGGAGATCGTCGAGGCATGTTTACAGATGGCACAGTGAGGCATGTTTACAGATGGCACAGTGAGGCATGTTTACAGATGGCACAGTGAGGCATGTTGTAGAATATTAAAAAAAAAAGTCACAGTTACTTTGCTGAGTAACTAATTACTTTTTCAATGTAGTAACTGAGTCACTAAAGCAATTACCGTATTTATCGGTATATATCGCGCACTATTTTCCCCTTAAAATAAGGGAAAAATTGTGGGTGCGCGATATACGCCGATAGCCGCTTTCCGCGCTCAGTTTGAAATCCTGCACCGACATATACCGAGTGCAGTACACTCGGGTACATTCGGCTAGTCTCGGCTTCGCTCGTGCTCACGCATAAACGTCACAGAGCGTGAGCGCAAGCGAAGCCGAGCCTTGCCGAATGTACCCGAGTATACTGTACTTGGTATATGTCGGCGGAGGCGTTCGAACTGAGTGCGGGAAGCGGGGACTCGACTTGAGGCGCGCGCTGGAGAAGCCGGGAGGACACCATCAAGGCCGCAGACGGACGCCGGACCGGACGATGGACGCTGGGAAGACACCACAACTGTAAGTAATAAAATCATAACATTTTTTTTACAGGAATTTCGGGGGCAACTTAGGGGTGCGCGGTATACGCGGGAGCGCATTATACCGCGATAAATACGGTACTTTTTCAGAGAAGAAATTTGTAACTAATTACTTTTTTAAAGTAAGATGAGCAACACTGGTCACGGGACAGAAACGGCACTTCTCAAAATATGGGATGACGCCCTTGAAGCAGCAGATGACTGAGAATCGTGTCTCCTGGTGCTGCTGGACCTCAGCGCAGCTTTCGACACAGTAGACCACAAAACTCTGCTCATTCTTCTTGCAGAAGTAGCCAGAATCGCAGACTCAGATCTACCTTGGTTTGCATCCTTTGTAGAGAATCGATCTCAGACAGGGAAACTAGGAGCCTTCACTTCAGAAGCACGCACAATTACATGCAGAGTCCCTCAAGGATCACCCCTGCCGCCCGTGCTCTTCAACACCTACCTCCGCCCACTCCTCAAAATCATCAGCAAACAGGACCTGCTCTATCACTCCTATGCTGACGACACTCAACTCTACCTTTGCATCAATACCACGCACTAGAAAATTGCCACGTATTGATCGATAATTGGATGACGGAGGTCCCAGGTGGCCATGCTGATTAGAAAGTGCGTCTTGGCGCCTGGGCTTTTGTCAGCAGCTGGCATCCGCCTCCCATTTGCCGACCACGCTACAGGCCAAAACACGGCTACAGCGAGGTCGTCCAGTTCTAGGAGGGCATCAATTGATGTACCCCCCAGCTCCCTCAAACTTAATGGACCCAAAACAGAACTTCTCTTTCTCCAGGCAAACCGGAAGAAAAACTCTAGGACAACAGGCATACCGCCCACCATCCTTGGGCAAACCATCACCCCAAGCACTAAAATCAAATGCCTCATCTTTGACTCAGACATGACTATGGATGCACAAATAGGATCAGTAGTCAGCGGATCTCACCATCTTCTCCGCCTGCTACGTAGACTCATCCCCTTAATCCCGGAAGAGGACACAGCAGTAGTAGTTGGATCAATCATTAATTCCCGACTTGACTACGCAAACTCCCTCTACCTCGGACTACCCAAATACCAGATTTTGCGTCTACAAGTCGTCCAGAACACAGCAGTCAGACTGGTAACGAGAAAAAAAACTTGGGAATCTATCACCCCATCCCTGAGGTCCCTCCATTGGCTAACCGTAAAGGATCGGGTTATATTCAAGACCCTCTGCCTCACTCACAAATGCACACAAGGAAACGCTCCTCAATACCTGTGCGAGAAAATAATACACTACAACCCTAGTCGCGCCCTCCGGTCAACTAACCAAAACCTCCTCCACATCCCCAAGACCCGCTACAAATCTAAAGGAGAACGATGGATTTGAAGTCCAAGGACCACGGCTATGGAACGCTCTACACAACGAACATCCGCATTGAAGGAAATCATCGGGCCTTCAGGAAAAAACTTAAAGAAACACTAAAGGTTTGTTTTTTATTAGATCAATTGATTGCTGTAAGCTAGAGCATTTAAATATCACTTACCTTATTTTTCCTTTTGACCTCCAAAATACAGTAATCCAGGTTTGAAAATGCCATTTCCCGTCTCTCCTCTTCTTGCTTTCCACCAGCATCTGAGCCGTTTTGCATGGTGGAAAGCAGAATCTGCTCACCACCTCCCTATGACTACAGCCCTGCGTGAAGATGCTCTCTTATCCCTCACAGGCATGGAGGCTAAGCCTAATGGGAACTGCAGTTCCCATAAGGCCGTGATTTAGCAAGAATGAATGTGCACCGCAAACCAGGAAGTCAGTGAGAATAATGATTCAGGAGTGAATAAATCAGCTCGATTTCAACAGGTATCAAACTAGTTATAATGCAAAACATTACTTTTTACTTTATCAGCTACTGTCAGACTTTAATTTAAGAGGAAAATATTTTTGTCTTTACAACCCCTTTAAGACCCACCTCTTCTGAAGGATCAGGACGACACTGGATGCAAGCGCCTTGAGGCGATTTAGTTCGCATTTGTAGCGCTATACAAGTTACTCACTCACTCAATGGCCAAAAAGGATTACCACAGGGCCCAGAAGAAGGGGCGGCAGAGATAGTGGTGGGCAAAGCGGTGACCAATGCCAGGAAGCATCATGGCTTAAGGACAGGAGGAGACAAATGTGCACCATACTCTATGTATAGTTGTACATCATGGTAAGCGGTAAACTAATAATTGAAATGTATTTCTACTTTAAGGCTTCATGCGCATGGATGGTTTGGTCTGGTAGCGTCAAATCCCGAAAAAAATTTAAATGCTGATGGGCCAAACCCCCGGGTACATGTTGCCTAACACTTCCAGGGCTCATTTATAAGAGGGTGGATATAGCCATAGGTTCTCCATTATGCACCAACACCCAAAGCACACAGTGCTCCATCACATGTATGGTTCTTGCAGGGCTCGACAAATCCCAGGTCGCCATGCTGATTAGAAAGTGCGTCTTGGCGCCTGGGCTTTTGTCAGCAGATGGCATCCGCCTCCCACTTGGCGACCACGCTACAGGCCAAAACACGGCTACAGCGAGGTCGTCCAGTTCTGGGAGGGCATCAATTGATGTACCCCGCCCCCCTGCACGCTGTGTAATCATTGTGTCCTTCAGAAGCAGATTGTGGTAAAAGCACAAGCATTGGCCCTTTACCATGTGATGAGCTGTGTCCAATCACAGCTGGTCACATGTAAACAAATGCCGGTTATCAGCATGAGGAAAGGAAAGCAGATAACTGCCTATCCTGTGACAGGGGACATTTACCCTGATCATCAGTGCCGCTCCATTAGTGCAGCCTGATCATTGCCCATCAGTACCGCCTCATTATGTCCCATCAGTGAAGAAAAATTACTTATTTGCAAAGTATTATAACAGAAATTAGTTTTTCTTTTTCAAAAAATGTTGTCTTTTTTGTGACCCTTCTTCACCAACCACCTAACGAAGGGTGACGCTTCTTCACCGGTCGACCACCTAACGAAGGGTGACGCTTCTTGAGTGAGTGAGAAACTTATATAGCGCAACACATGCGAACTGAATCGCCTCTGGGCGCTTGGTATCCATTCCCTGGGCCCTCAGAAGAGATGGGTCTTGATCTTTCTCCTGAAGGCCAGGTTGGTTTACCTCCAATCGGATGCTGGTTGGTAGAGCGTTCCATAGTCTGGGTCCTTGGACCGCAAATCTTCGTTCTCCTTTGGACTTGTATCTGGCTTTGGGTATCTGGAGTAGATTTCGGTTGGTGGATCGCAGAATGCGCTTGGTGTTGTGAGCTTTTAGTTTCTCGCATAGATATTGGGGGCATTTCCCAGAATACACTTATGCGTTAGACAGAGTGCTTTGAAAGTGATTCTGTCTTTTACGGGCAACCAATGAAGGGATCTTAACCTAACCTTCCTCTGGCAGCGGGTGCTTCAAACCTCACTGCAAGCAGAACAGAGGGCAAATGACAATTGATTCCTCCTGGTGATCCTACGAGTGAGAGCAGACTCGTGCAGTAGTGGGTTTTCCTTCCTGCTACTTCCTGTGTGGAGACAGGTGGACAGGCTTCTTCACCGACCACCTAACAAAGGGTGACCCTTCTTCACCGGTCGACCACCTAACAAACGGTGACCCTTCTTCACCATCATCTAAAGAAGGGTGACCCTTCTTCACCGGTCGACCACCTAATGAAGGGTGACCCTCCTTCACCGACCACCTAATGAAGGGTGACCCTTCTTCACCAGTCGAATACCTAACAAAGGGTGACCCTTCTTCACCGGTCGACCACCTAACAAACGGTGACCCTTCTTCACCATCATCTAAAGAAGGGTGACCCTTCTTCACCGGTCGACCACCTAATGAAGGGTGACCCTCCTTCACCGACCACCTAATGAAGGGTGACCCTTCTTCACCAGTCGAATACCTAACAAAGGGTGACCCTTCTTCACCGGTCGATCACCTAACAAAGAGTGACGCTTCTTCACTGACCACCTATGAATGAAACCCCCAATGAAAGGTGACCTCTCTTCACTGTTCACAATTGTAGGGTGGCCGTTTATCACAGCCACTCAGTGTAGGATGGCCCTTTTAAAGTAGTTGTGCCGTCTGGAGCAAAACATTTTTTAAGTCAGCAGCTACAAATCCTGTAGCTGCTGACTTTTAATATAAAAGGACATTTACCAGTCCAGGGATTCAACGCCATCCTCACCCAAGCTAGTTCTTTGGGCAGCCGACTATGCAGCTTTCGGCTTCACAGCCAGCTGCCCACTGCACATGTGCGAGCCATGCTTTGTGAATGGTCCCGCGGCAGCCTTGTGAAGGCCCAAGCTTTCTTCTGTGACCTGGCGCCACCTGGTGGTAGCCGTTGGCATTAAAAGGAAAACGGCAGTTCTAATGTGTGTTTTTTTCCCCTGTTTTCACTGCCATCTCCTTCCCTCTAATTAGAACCCCCAAACATTATGTATATTTATTATAAACACCCTAGAGAATAAAATGGCGATCGTTGCAATACTTTCTGTCACACCGTATTTGCGCAGCGGTCTTACAAGCGCACTTTTTGGGGGAAAAATACACTTTTTTTAATTAAAAAATTAGACAACAGTAAAGTTATCCCAATTTTTTTTTTTATATTGTGAAAGATATGGTTACGCCGAGTAAATTGATAGCCAACATGTCACGCTTCAAAATTGCGTCCGCTCGTGGAATGCCGACAAACTTTTAGCCTTTAAAATCTCCATAGACTACGTTTAAAAAATTCTACAAGTTGCGTGTTTTGAGTTACAGAGGAGGTCCAAGTCTAGAATTATTGCTCTCGCTCTAACGATCGCGGCGATACCTCACATGTGGTTTGAATACCGTTTACATATGTGGGCGCTACTCACGTATGTGTTCGCTTCTGCACGCAAGCTTGGCGGCACGGAGACTGGAAAAGGATTTCAATTTTCCTCCAGGGTGAAAAGATGGGGAATATCTATATTAAAGCGGGGGTTCACCCTAAAAATATTTTTTTTTTCCCCTAACATGCCATCCAGCATACTAGCGCGAGCTACAGTATGCCTTTATTTTATTTTATTTTTTTGCGCCGTACTCACAGTTTAATCCCGTAGTTAAGTTTCAGACTCCCTGCGAGGAGTAGGCGTTTCTATGCAGAGGGGAACATGATTGACGGCCGGCTATGGCGCGTCACGCTTCCCGAAAATAGCCGAAATAGGACTTGGTGCGCAGGCGCCGTATAGCGCCGTGAAGAGCCGAGTCCTACTCCGGCTATTTTCAGGAAGCGTGACGCGCCATAGCCGGCCGTCAATCATGTTCCCCTCTACATAGTAACGCCCATTCCCCGCGGGGAGTCTGAAACTTAACTACGGGATTAAACTGTGAGTACGGCGCAAAAAAATAAAAAAATAAAGGCATACTGTAGCTCACACTAGTATGCTGGATTTCATGGTAGAAACTTGTTTTTTAGGGTGAACCACCGCTTTAAAGCAGCATGGTAACGAGGTATGAAAAGTTCTTGATCTCTTAGCACAATTTTTCATGCCTCAGCCCCTATTGGGAGAAGAATGTCATCTTTCCTGCCAATCCGGCATTGTATTTGATGATGGTGGAAAGCTGTGACCAAATTGGGCGCAGGGAGGAGGAGTGGCTTCAGGACAGAGGAAGAAACCTGCTGCAGTGAGATATTCATCTTCCTCCTTTCTCCCCCAGATCACGGGATCCCAACCTTCCCCCTGCTGGACTGCATGCGATCCCCGAACCAAAACCTCCCCTAGCTGTAAGCACAGTGTTAGGAGGGGTTGGGGGGTATGCTTGTTCTCATGGTGTCCCAACAATCAGAGCTGGGTGTCAGACTGCCAGGAGGTGCCAATGTGCCCTCCCCACCTGCACACACTCCCCCCTGGTGGTCACATGACCAGAACGATGACACAGATTCCAAGATTGGGACAGAGAGTGGGGAAGTGATCCGTATTATGGGTGAGTGGAGGAGACCCACTGTACACCAAGAGACACACACCCAGCACTGCACAGCTATAGATCCTACAGCACCCACATACACCGGGGTGTAGTCTTCATGTGCCCGAGATGTGAGCAGGACGTGGCTGTGACATCCGGCTTCAAGAGTGACACTACTGTCAATCTATTATTATACAGAACTCTGAGGCCTTGTACTCACGAGCAGACATGTCCGATGAAACCGGTCCGCGGACCGTTTTCATCGGACATGTCTGCCCGGGGACTTCTGTTCGATGGCCGTACACACCATCGAACAGAACTCCGCGCGTAAACAATACGCGGGGCGTGTCCGCGGTGTCGCCGCGTCGATGACGCGGTGTCGCCGCGACAATGACGCGGCGACGTGGGCGGGCCTGCCTTTTAAATGCTTCCAAGCATGCATCGAAGTCATTCGACGCATGCGAGGGATGGCGGGCGGCAGGACATGTACGGTAGGTCTGTACAGACGACCGTACATGTCGCGCGGACAGGTTTCCAGCGGACTGTTTTAAAGCAAGTCCAGGAAACAGTTGTCCGCTGGAAACCTGCCCGATCCGCCCGAAAATGGTCCGCGGACCAGTTTCAGCAGACTTGTTTGGTCGTGAGTACGGGGCCTAAGAGGACCTGTCATTACTACAACGCATACAGCATTGGTGGAATAATAACCCCCAGCACTGGTGACAATGATTGCAATAATAACCCCCAGCACTGGTGTCACTGATTCCAATAATAACCCCCAGCACTGGTGACAATGACTGCAATAATATCCCCCAGCACTGGTTTTACTGACTGCAATAACTCCCAGCACTGGTGTCACCGATTCAAATAATAGCCTCCGGTACTGGTGTAATTGATTTCAATGATAACCCCCAGCACTGGTGTCACAGACTGCAATAAACAAAACAGCACTGGTGTCACTGACTGCAATGATAACCCCCAGCACAAGTTCACTGACTGCAATAATAACCTCCAGAACTGGTGTCACTGACAGCAACGATAACCCCCAGCATCAGAATCAATGGATAAAAAAACAATTCACAGCACTGGAGTCACTGATGGCAATAATAACCCCCAGCCCTGGTGTCACTGATGGCAATAATAACCCTCAGTACTGGAGTCACCAACTACAATAATAAGCCCCAGCACTGGTGTCACTGATGGCGTTAATAACCCCCAGAACTGGTGATAGTGACTGCAATAATAACCCCCAGAACTGGTGTCCCTGACTGCAATAATAACCCCCAGCATCAGAATCAATGGACAAAAAAACAACTCATAGCACTGGAGTCACTGATTCCAATAATAACGCCCAGCACTGGTGTCACTGACTGCAATAATAACCCCCAGCACTGGTGTCACTGATGGCGTTAATAACCCCCAGAACTGGTGTTAGTGACTGCAATAACCCCCAGAACTGGTGTCCCTCGGCTGCAAAAATAACCCCCAGAACTGGTGTTACCGACGGCATTAATAACCCCCAGCATCAGTGTCAATGGACGTAAAAACAACCCACTGCAATAAGAAACGCCCAGCACTGGTTGGTCATTGGAAGTGAAATGTAATGCTCTCAGGCCCTGCGCTTGTGGTGGGAGCAGTGAATGGCAAGCATCAGGGTGAAGAGGACCCATCATTATTACCCAATACACATGATGAAAAGGACCTGTCATCATTCTATTGTATACAGGATTATTACCATGTATAAAAAATAGAGAGGAATGGTCACTATTACTATGTATACAGGATGAAGAGGACCTGTCACTATTACTATGTATACAGGATGAAGAGGACCTGTCACTATTACTATGTATACAGGATGAAGAGGACCTGTCACTATTACTATGTATACAGGATGAAGAAAAGGGACCTGTCACTATTACTATGTATACAGGATGAAGAGGACCTGTCACTATTACTATGTATACAGGATGAAGAGGACCTGTCACTATTACTATGTATACAGGATGAAGAGGACCTGTCACTATTACTATGTATACAGGATGAAGAGGACCTGTCACTATTACTATGTATACAGGATGAAGAGGACCTGTCACTATTACTATGTATACAGGATGAAGAGGACCTGTCACTATTATTATGTACACAGTCCAAAGAGGACCTGTCACTATTACTATGTATACAGGATGAAGAGGACCTGTCACTATTACTATGTATACAGGATGAAGAAAAGGGACCTGTCAAACTGACCACACAAAGAATGAACCAGATCCATCATAACAAAACAGATCACAAAGAATGAAGAGGACCAAACACACTACTTTAATGTGAACATGATGAAGAGGACCTGTCGTTATTATTACTGAGAACACAAAGGATGGAGGGGACCTGTGATACTATTACCATGGAGATCACATAGCATAGAGGACCTGTCATTGTTATATGGGGGATGGAGAGGACCTGTCATTGTTACAGGGGATGGAGAGGACCTGTCATTGTTATATAGGGGATGGAGAGGACCTGTCATTGTTACAGGGGATGGAGAGGACCTGTCATTGTTATATAGGGGATGGAGAGGACCTGTCATTGTTATAGGGGATGGAGAGGACCTGTCATTGTTATATAGGGGATGGAGAGGACCTGTCATTGTTATAGGGGATGGAGAGGACCTGTCATTGTTATAGGGGATGGAGAGGACCTGTCATTGTTATATAGGGGATGGAGAGGACCTGTCATTGTTATATAGGGGATGGAGAGGATCTGTCATTGTTATATAGGGGATGGAGAGGATCTGTCATTGTTATATAGGGGATGGAGAGGATCTGTCATTGTTATATGGGGGATGGAGAGGATCTGTCATTGTTATATAGGGGATGGAGAGGACCTGTCATTGTTATATGGGGGATGGAGAGGACCTGTCATTGTTACAGGGGATGGAGAGGACCTGTCATTGTTATAGGGGATGGAGAGGACATGTCATTGTTATAGGGGATGGAGAGGACCTGTCATTGTTATAGGGGATGGAGAGGACCTGTCATTGTTATAGGGGATGGAGAGGACCTGTCATTGTTATAGGGGATGGAGAGGACCTGTCATTGTTATAGGGGATGGAGAGGACCTGTCATTGTTATAGGGGATGGAGAGGACCTGTCATTGTTATAGGGAATGGAGAGGACATGTCATTGTTATAGGGGATGGAGAGGACATGTCATTGTTATAGGGGATGGAGAGGACCTGTCATTGTTATAGGGAATGGAGAGGACCTGTCATTGTTATATAGGGGATGGAGAGGACCTGTCATTGTTATATAGGGGATGGAGAGGACCTGTCATTGTTATAGGGGATGGAGAGGACCTGTCATTGTTATAGGGGGATGGAGAGGACCTGTCATTGTTATAGGGGGATGGAGAGGACCTGTCATTGTTATAGGGGGATGGAGAGGACCTGTCATTGTTATATAGGGGATGGAGAGGACCTGTCATTGTTATATAGGGGATGGAGAGGACCTGTCATTGTTATAGGGGATGGAGAGGACCTGTCATTGTTATAGGGGGATGGAGAGGACCTGTCATTGTTATATAGGGGATGGAGAGGACCTGTCATTGTTATATAGGGGATGGAGAGGACCTGTCATTGTTATAGGGGATGGAGAGGACCTGTCATTGTTATAGGGGGATGGAGAGGACCTGTCATTGTTATATAGGGGATGGAGAGGACCTGTCATTGTTATAGGGGATGGAGAGGACCTGTCATTGTTATAGGGGATGGAGAGGACCTGTCATTGTTATAGGGAATGGAGAGGACCTGTCATTGTTATAGGGGGTGGAGAGGACCTGTCATTGTTACAGGGGATGTAGAGGACCTGTCATTGTTACAGGGGATGTAGAGGACCTGTCATTGTTACAGGGGATGAAGAGGACCTGTCATTGTTATAGGGAATGGAGAGGACCTGTCATTGTTATAGGGGGTGGAGAGGACCTGTCATTGTTACAGGGGATGTAGAGGACCTGTCATTGTTACAGGGGATGTAGAGGACCTGTCATTGTTATAGGGGGTGGAGAGGACCTGTCATTGTTATAGGGGGTGGAGAGGACCTGTCATTGTTACAGGGGATGTAGAGGACCTGTCATTGTTACAGGGGATGAAGAGGACCTGTCATTGTTATAGGGAATGAAGAGGACCTGTCATTGTTATAGGGGGTGGAGAGGACCTGTCACATCTCCATGGTGATCAGTGTGTGACAAGTCCTCTTCGTCAGGATGATTTGTGGGATCACACGGAGGATGGAGATGACCCGGGGTGATGATGAGGAGGAGAAGATCACACATAACACACAGGGGGATGAAGAGGACCTGTCACACACTCCGATTACACAGATGGGGGGTGGGGAGGACTCACTCACCTCGGCTGTAGGCCCGGGAGGCGGCATGGCAGGCGGTGAGGAGGAGGGCGGCGCTCAGGGCCAGTAGCTTGGCGTTCCTTACACTAAAATGCTGATTGATCTCTCGTTTGCCCAGGTTGTAGGCCAGGGCTGCCATCTTGGCTCCTCCATGACAGCAGCGTGCGATGAGACGGTCGGGCGCGGGGGGGCAGCACTGCAGCGGGGTGGAGGCGGGACCGGAGGGCGGGGCGTTCTTGGAGGACGGTGAAGGGGGCGGAGTGGCGGCCGGGGAGGCGGTAGTGGGAGGGGCGGCAGCAGAGGGAGAAGGCGGGGCTGAGCCGGTTTCCTGGTCTGCGGATAACAGAGGCTCTAGTTCCGCCCCCGGGCGTTTCTTTCGGCCGCTGTCCCGCCCCCTGAGATCTTCCATCTCCGCTCAGAGCAAGGCTTCCGATCCACCCACAACTGACAGGGGCGGGGAGCAACTCCACCCGACACAAGACTGACTCCGCCCTCTCAACTGACTGCTAAAGCTCTGCTCCACCCACAACGACCAGCTCTGTGCCTCTGCTCCACCTACACTAAACAGCTCTGTGCCTCTGCTCCACCTACAATGACCAGAACTCTGCGCCACCTACACTGAACAGCTCTGTGCCTCTGCTCCACCTAAAACGAAGCTACGACTCTGCTCCAACTAGAACAGAAAGCCATGTGGCTCTTCTCCACCCAATACGAATAACAACTTGCCACCGCTTTACATAGAACACAGCACTACCGCTGCTCCACTGCAAATAGAAACTACTGACCTCGCTCCACCCAGAACTGATATCCCTGGGATCCTTCAGAAGACGCTTGGTGTTGCTGCTTCCCCAAAAAACTAAGACCTGTGACCCCTATCCTCCCGAAATCGATATAGCTCTGAACCCTGGAGATTATAAAATAAAGTTGTATTTACTCAGAATAGATAGTACTGTGTGCCCTTGCTTCAGCTAAAATAGCACTGTGCCCCTGCTAAAAATAGACAGCACTGTGCCCCTGCTCCAGTTAAAAAAATACAACACTGTGCCCCTGCTCCAGTTAAAAAAATACAACACTGTGCCCCTGCTACAAATAGACAGCACTGTGCCCCTGCTCCGCTACAAATAGACAACACTGTGCCCTTGCTGAACCCAGAAATGGCAGCACTGTGCCCCTGCTCCAGCTACAAATAGACAACACTGTGCCCCTGCTCCAGCTACAAATAGACAACACTGTGCCCCTGCTTCTGCTACAAATAGACAGCAATGTGCCCCTGCTCCTGCTACAAATAGACAGCACTGTGCCCCTGCTCCTGCTACAAATAGACAGCACTGTGCCCCTGCTGAACCCAGAAACAGCAGCACTGTGCCCCTGCTCCTGCTACAAATAGACAGCACTGTGCCCCTGCTCCAGCTACAAATAGACGGCACTGTGCCCCTGCTCCAGCTAAAAATAGTCGGCACTGTGCCCCTGCTCCAGCTAAAAATAGAGAGCACTGTGCCCCTGCTCCAGCTAAAAATAGACGGCACTGTGCCCCTGCTCCTGCTACAAATAGACAGCACTATGCCCCTGCTGAACCCAGAAATGGCAGCACTGTGCCCCTGCTTCTGCTACAAATAGACAGCACTGTGCCCCTGCTGAACCCAGAAACAGCAGCACTGTGCCCCTGCTCCTGCTACAAATAGACAGCACTGTGCCCCTGCTCCAGCTACAAATAGACGGCACTGTGCCCCTGCTCCAGCTAAAAATAGACGGCACTGTGCCCCTGCTCCAGCTAAAAATAGACGGCACTGTGCCCCTGCTCCTGCTACAAATAGACAGCACTATGCCCCTGCTGAACCCAGAAATGGTAGCACTGTGCCCCTGCTCCTGCTACAATAGACAACACCAGTGCCCCTCCTCCATCTAGAGTACACAGTCCTCTGCTCCGACTCCCCCTTTACACCAACAGCAGCCTTGACAACGAGACTCTTCACTCTGCTCCACCCAAAAAGGGAAATGACTCTGCTCCATCCAAAATAAAAAAAATGATGCTGTGAGCACAATGGGGTCCACCAGCTCCAGGGAAATGTAACTCTGCGGCGTCACGTTACTCCACTTGCAGCTCTGGAAACGGCTGGTGCTGTTAATGCTCCACCCAAAAACAGAAGTTTGCAAGCTGACACTCAAACAGCAGCTCCACCCAGAATTAGTCTGTCTCTGCGCCCCACCTGGGTGCCCCTCAGCTGCACTCGGTGCCAGTGGTCGCGGAGGACCAAATTCCACTTGGAAGGAATCAGAACGTCAGCATCCAATCAGAGCCATGCAGCCAGATCCCCTGGGGTAGAGTATGGTGATCCCACGGTGCCAATCATAGGGGGGGGGGGGGGGGCTCCACCCACATCTGGAATAGTCCACCTCCGTTCAGATTTGAATCTGTAATCTGAAGATGTTTCAGTCCTGCCAGTAAAGCGCAGCGAAGGATGTAAGACGGTTCCCAGCTCCTTGGCAGACTTCCCTCTGTGCTCTGCTCAGCCAACTTTACATTGTTAGTGACCAGAAGGGGCGGAGACGCAACCGGCTGGGTGAGCAGCTCAGTCCAGTAATTCCAGTTACTGAATTGGTGTCACCGCACAACGCGCCCATCTGTTTGCAGGTGACACCGGGCGTCTGTGAGCTGACATATTATATTATTATAGACGTTTCCTGGTTAACGTGGAGCTGTGCGGGGAGGAGACTCTTATCTGCTGTGTCTGGGGTTATCAGAGACTCCAAACTCCACTGGGCGGAGTGCCAACAACTGCTGCAATGGGGGTTATTTACGAAAGGCAAATCCACTTTGCGCTAAAGTGCAAACTACGGCCCAGATTCACAAAGACTTACGCCGTTGTAAGTCCGAATGGCCGCCGTCGTATCTATGCGCCTGATTCATAGAATCAGTTACGCATAGATTTGGCCAAGATACGAGCGGCGTAAGTCTCCTACGCCGTCGTATCTTGGGTTGCAATAATTACGCTGGCCGCTAGGTGGCGCTTCCTTGATTTTCGCGTTGAATATGTAAATGAGCAAGATACGCCGATTCGCGAACGTACGTTCGCCCGTCGCAATTAGTTGCTCCGTTTACGTAAGACATACGCCGGCGTAAAGATGAAGCTGGTCTCTAGGTGGCGCAGCCCATGCAAAGTACGGACGTCGGAACAAGCGTATCTTTTTACTTCGTTTGCGTAAGTCGTACGCAAATAGGGCCGTGCGTATATTACGTTCACGTCACAGGCATTGAGCCGACGTATCTTTGGGCGTAAATACGACGTGATACTGAGCATGCGCCGTTCGTTCGGCCATGCATCTACATGGGGTCAAACCTCATTTAAATACAACACGCCCCCTACCAGCCTACTTTGAATTACGCTTACGCCGGCCCATTTACACTACGCCGCCGTAACTTAGGACGCAAGTGCTTTGTGAATACAGCACTTGCCTCTCTAAGTTGCGGCGGCGTAGCGTAAATACGATACGCTACGCCCGCGCAGTGTAGAGCGGCCGTACGTGAATCTAGGCCTACAAGTGCAAAGTGCACTTGAAATTGCACTTGGAAGTGCAGCCGCTGTAGATCCGAGGGCAGTGTTGCCAACCGTCAGCCAGTAAAAAACAGGCAATTTTCTCCTGCCAGTAAAAAATATGGCTGTGACGCTTGGCTAGGTCCATCCGAATGCCCACTATAGTGTGTTTGGCCAGTTCTGGCGGAGGCGGTGCTTGAGCATGTCCTGTGATGTCATAGTGCAAGGGAGCCAAGCAGAGCGGCCAGAGCCTCGTGTGCGGGTCGGGAGCAGGACTGTCAGTGCTGTTTAGACTGGAGTGGACTGGAGGGATCACCTGGCGTGGAGAGTGACTGTTGCTGTGACTCAGGAGGGGACATGTAGTGTCGCTGATCTGTGCTGCTGCACACTGCTGTCATTGTCACCTTCAGAGTCAGTTTCATATGTGTGTGCCTGATTCATTTCTTACCCTACTGAGTCCTGTCCCTGAGCTACTTACTTACTATATAGAAAATAAAATAAGAAATATGTTATTTGCATTATTATGTATCTTAAATCACCTTGCTAATTGCATATTGGACTTGTTTGTAGCCTAAATACTGATATTTGCACTTAAACTGTAATGTTTTAACTTTTGGAAAATGTCAGTAAAAACTTGGCTGTGCCAGTAAATTTTGGGTGGTTTGTCAGTAAATTTCAATCTGATAGGTTGGCAACACTGTCCGAGGGGGAGATGCAAGGAAAATAAAAAACAGCATTTTAGCTTGCACATGATTGGATGAATCAGCAGAGCTTCCCCTCATTTCAGATCTACCCCTCAGGCCGCGTACCCACGGTCGATCCATCCGATGAGAATGGTCCGATGGACCGTTTTCATCGGTTCACCGCTGAAGCGGCCTGATGGTCTGATGTGCCTACACACCATCAGTTCAAAATCCGATCGGGTCAGAATGCGGTGACGTAAAACACACGACGTGCTGAAAAAAATGAAGTTCAATGCTTCCAAGCATGCTTGATTCAAGACTTGATGCAAGACTTGATTCTGAGCATGCGCAGGTTTTGAACCAATGCTTTTGTGTACTAACCATCGGTTTGGACCTATCGGTCAGCGGTCCATCGGTTCGATTTTAAAGCAAGTTCTATAATTTTTGTCCGAAGTACAAAAGACCGATGGGCCGTACACACGGTCGGTTTGGACCGATGAAACTGAACTTTGGTCTGTTTTCATCGGTTTGGACCGACCGTGTGTACGCGGCCTCAGATTTACCGCGACTGCACTTCCAAGTCCACTTTCAGTGCAATTTCATTGCACTTGTAGGGCCAGATTCACAGAAGAGATACGCCGGAGTATCTACTAGGGTTGTCCCGATACCGATACTAGTATCGGTATCGGGACCGATACCAAGCATTTGCCCGAGTACTTGTACTCGGGCAAATGCTCCGATGCCTCACCCGATACCTGGACAGTCAGGGTGATCAGTGCGGTGGGGGAGTTAGAAGCACCGATCACCGCTGACTGTCCTTGTGTCCTCCTCCATTCCCCCTCTGTGCTGTGTCCCTCCTCCTTGCTGCCGCTGTCATGCCCCCCTCCGTCCTGCTGCCGTGTCCCCCCATTCTACCGTCATGTCCCCCTTCGTCCTGCCGCCGTGTGTCCCCCCCTCCGTGCTCCGTGCTGCCACCGTCATGCCCCGCTCCTTGCTTCCGCTGTCATGCCCCCCTCCGTCCTGCCGCCGTGTGTCCCCCCTCCGTGCTCCGTGCTGCCGCCGTCATGCCCCGCTCCTTGCTTCCGCTGTCATGCCCCCCTCCGTCCTGCTGCCGTGTCCCCCCATTCTGCCGCCATGCCCCCCTTCGTCCTGCCGCCGTGTCCCCCCCCCCTCCGTGCTCCGTGCTGCCGCAGTCATGCCCCGCTCCTTGCTTCCGTCGTCATGCCCACCTCCTTGCTTCTGCCGTCATGCCCCCCTCAGTGCTGCCGCCGTCATGGCCCGCTCCTTGCTGCCGTGATGCCCCCCGCCGTGCTGCTGATCTGTCAGGATGGAGAGCGGAGGTAGGAGCCGGTAAGCCGGCTCCTACCTTTTCAGAATGTACAGAGTCAGTAATCACTGACTCTGTGCATTCACAGAACTGAAACATTGTAACCTCCTGTGATTACGATGTTTCAGTTTATGAATGAAGAGAAGCCGCTGGCTTCTCTTCTTTCATTTTCAGCGCAGCTGAGTTTATAGAGAAAGGGACAGGGGAATTTGTGTCCCTAGTCCCTTTCCCTGTCTCAGAGGGGAGATGTCAGAGGTCTGTTAAGACCCCCGATATCTCACCAAAGAAACCCCCCCCCCCCCCCCCCCCCCCCCCCCCCCCCCCCACAGTGCTGCTAAAAAAAAAAAAAAAAAAAATGAATTGTAAAAAATAAAAATTGAAATAAAAAACACACTGACATTGTACATTTCCCCCCACCCCCTTAAAAAAAATAAAGCATTGTAAAAAATAAATAAATAATAATAAAAAAAAAAATGTAAAAAAAAAAAAAAATACTGACACATGAGATTTAAAAAAAGTATCGGTAATCGGTATCGGCGAGTACATGAAAAAAAGTATCGGTACTTGTACTCGGTCCTAAAAAAGTGGTATCGGGACAACCCTAGTATCTACTGATACTCTGGCGTATTTTTAAATTTGCCGCGTCGTATCTTAATTTGTGATTCACAAACAAGATACGACGGCTTTTGGCTAAGATCCGACCGGCTTACGGCTTCGTACGCCTTCGGATCTTAGGCTGCAATACTTCGGCCGCCGATGGGTGGAGTTCGCGTCGTTTTCCAGCGTCGGGTATGCAAATGGGCTTTTACGGCGATCCACGAAGGTTTTCGCGTTCGTTACGTCATCGCTAGTCATTTTTTCCCGTCGCAAAGTTAAGCCTGATTTTACATGGCTTAACTTTAGACGAGCCATGTTAAAGTATGGCCGTCGTTCCCGCGTCGAATTTCAAAATGTTTTTTTTGCGTAAGACGTCCGGGAATACGAAAGTACGTTACGCACGTCGCCGTTCAAAAAAATAACATCACTTCGCGCAAAGCACGGCGGGAATTTCAAAACGGAGCATGCGCAGTACGTCCGGCGCGGGAGCGCGCCTAATTTAAATGGTACACGCCCCATTTGAATTAGGCGGGCTTGCGCCGGACGCCTTTACGTTACACCGCCGTAAGTTTACAGGCAAGTGCTTTGTGAATCAAGCACTTACGCTGAAAACTTGCAGCGGTGTAACGTAAACGGGATACGTTACGCCGCGGCGCAGGTACCTGAATCTGGCCCGTAGTTTGCACTTTTAGGCTGGATTCACACTTGTGCGGTGCGAATTCCAGCTCTGTTATCTCTGCAGAGAGATAAGAGAGCTGTTCAGCAGATCATCTCTGTTTTAGCTGCGAATTTGGAGACCTGGGAGAGGAGAGGGGAGGGGGAGGGAGGAAGTGTATTGAGGTGAATGAGAGAAATCCTGATGAGAAATGAACACATCTGCGAATCAGATGCGTGCCCATAGAAGATAATGGGCCTGAATTCGCACCTGAGCCGCACCGCAATGCCTAGAAAAGGCACACGTTTTTTCGCCAATGCGCAGTGCGAATGCATCGCACATATGTGAACCAGCCTCATTGAAATCAATGTATTTTATAATGTTATGCGAATTGGATGCGGTTTAAGCCGCAACCAATTCGCATAGGTGTGAACCCGGCCTAGGTGCAAAGTGGATTTGCCTTTAGTACATAACCCCCAATGTATCTGAAGATTACCAGAAGGAGGTCACGATTCCCCTACAGTGGATATAAAAAGTCTACACACCCCTGTTAAAAACGTCAGTCAATTTCTGTGATGTAAAAAAATGAGACAAAGATAAATCATTTCAGAACTTTTCCCACCTTTTCTGTGACCTATAAACTGTGCAACTCCGTTGAAAAACAAACTGAAATCTTTTAGGTGGAGGAACATAAAAGTAAAAAAATAAAATAATGTGGTTGCATAAGTGTGCACACCCTCTTATAACTGGGGATGTAGCTGTGTTCAGAATTAAGCAATCACATTCAAACTTATGTTAAATAGGAGTCAGTACATACCCGCCCATAGGTGTGCGCACAGGGTGTGCCTGGGCACACCCTAATCACACTGGGCTGGATTCAGGTAGAATTGCGAATTTTTTACGGAGGCGCAGGGCAACGTTTTTGCCCTGCGCCCCCGCAAATTTGCTGCGCTGCCCTTGATTCACGGAGCAGTAGCTCCGTAAATTGCGTGGGCGTGCCGGCAAAATGCCCGGCGCAAGCACGCACAATTTAAATGATCCCGTAGGGGGCGGGAATCATTTAAATTAGGCGCGTTCCCGCATGCTCCGTCGGGAAACTTTCCCGACGTGCATTGCGGCAAATGACGTCGCAGGGACGTCATTTGCTTCAAAGTGAACGTGAATGGCGTCCAGCGCCATTCACGATTCACTTACGCAAACTACGTAAATTTCAAATTTCGCGACGCGGGAACGACAGGTATAATAGCAGGGGCAGCCTTACGCAAAAAACGCCGTACGGAAACGACGTAAATTGCGTACGCAGGGCTCGCGCAACGTTGTGAATCGGCATTAGTATGCAATTTGCATACTATACGCTGAGCACAACGGGAACGCCACCTAGCGGCCATCGCAAGAATGCAGCCTAAGATATGCGGGCATAAGAGCCTTATGCCGCGCATATCTTAGGCTGCAGTCGGCGTAACGAGGTTCCTGAATCAGGAGCATTCGTTACGCCGGGGCAAGTAAGAAATTGCGCTGTGTAACCTATGGTTACACAGGCGCAATTGCTTCTTGAATCCAGGCCACTGTGTGGTGCAGATTCCACCTGTTTAGACCCCTAATATTTCACCAAAGCACAGGGCTCCCAAAAAAAAACAAAAAAAATGTAATTGTAAAAAATAATAAAATGTAAAAATAAAAGCTACTGATGCCGTCCACTGTCATACTGACACCAATCTCTGCCCTACTGTTACCATCAGTATATATACACACGCATGTGTGTTTAAGCTTTGGGTTGCACACTTATGCAACCACACCTGCCATCATTTAAAGTGCCTCTGATTAACCTCAAATAAAGTTCAGCTGTTCTAGTAGGTCTTTCCTGACATTTTCTCAGTCGCATCCTACAGCAAAAGCCATGCTCCGCAGAAAGCTTCCAAAGCATCAGAGGGATCTCATTGTTAAAAGGTATCAGTCAGGAGAAGGGTACAAAAGAATTTCCAGGACATTAGATATACCATGGAACACAGTGAAGACAGTCATTGTCAAGTGGAGAAAATATGGCACTACAGTGACATCACAAAATACTGGACGTCCCTCCAAAATTGATGAAAAGACAAGAAGAAAACTGGTTAGGGAGGCTGCCAAGAGGCCTACAGCAACATTAAAGGAGCTGCAGGAATATCTGGCAAGTACTGGCTGTGTGGTACATGTGACAACAATCTTCCGCATTCTTCACATGTCTGGGCTATGGGGTAGAGTAGGAAGACGGAAGCCTTTTCTTACAAAGAAAAAAATCCAAGCCCAGCTGAATTTTGCAAAAACACATCCGAAGTCTCCCAAAAGCATGTGGAAAATTTGTTATTTTCTGATGAAACCAAGGTTGAACTTTTTGGCTATGATTCCAAAAGCTATGTTTTGCACAAAAACATCAATGCACATCACCAAAATAACACCATACCCACCGTGAAGCATGGTGGTGGCAGCATCATGCTTTGGGGCTGTTTTTTTTCAGCTGGATCAGGGGTCTTAATCAAGGTAGAGGGAATTATGAACAGTTCCAAATAGCAGTCAATATTGGCACAAAACCTTCAGGCTTCTGCTAGAAATCTGAACATGAAGAGAAATTTCATCTTTCAGCATGACACCGACCCAACGCATACATCCAAATCAACAAAGGAATGGCTTCATCAGAAGAAGATTAAAGTTTTTGATTGGCCCAGTCAGAGCCCAGACCTGAATCCCATTAAAAATCTGTGGGGTGATCTGAAGAGGGCTGTGCACAGAAGAGTGGGCAAATATTGCCAAGTCAAGATGTGCCATGCTGATAGACTCATACCCAAAAAGACTGTGTGCTGTAAAAAAAATCAAAAGGTGCTTCAACAAAGTATTAGTATGAGGGTGTGCACCTTCCTGTTCCAACATGACTGCGCACCAGTGCACAAAACAAGGTCCATAAAGACATGGATGAGCGAGTTTGGGGTGGAGGAACTTGACTGGTCTGCACACAGTCCTGACCTCAACCCGATAGAAGAGGGTCCTGATTCTTCTATATAGACCTTGAGTTATTACTAGAGGCATCAGCAGGATGAGGAAGGTCCTGATTCCTCTATAAAGATCTTCATTTATAACTAGAGGGGTCACCGGCAGAAGGAAGGAGGTCCAGATTCTTCTATACAGATCTTTAGTTATCACTAGATCGATCACCAGCAGGAGGAAGGAGGTCTTAATTCCTCTTCATTGATCTTTAGTTTTCACTAGAGGGGTCACCAGTAGGAGGAAGGTGGTCCTGGTTCTTTCATATACTGTAGGTCTTTAGTAGATGTGTGCATTCCCGTTCGTACAAATGTTCATTTTCGTACCCCCAGAATAATGTGTACATATGAAAAAATTTAAGCACCAAAATACGAAAACTACGGGATTACGAATGATTCGCATAACGAACAACCGCAAATACGAACGAACGATCCGACGAAAATACGACAAAACGGCAAAAGAACGAATATGACATCTATAACAAAAGACTTGCATTCTGTATTTTGTTTGAATCCTTGTTCTGTTCGTATTTTGATTTTCAGTCATATGTTCATATGACATCTAACAAAAGATTTTCATTCTGTATTTTGTTTGAATCCTTTTTCTGTTTGTATGTTCATATGACATCTTATAACAAAAGATTTGTATTCTGTATTCTGAATTCCTCTTTTCTGTTCATAATTTGGTTTCAAAATACAGAATGCAAATCTTTTGTTATAAGATGTCATTTTCGGTTTTTTGAATGGACAGTGGGTGTAGTTAGTTAGTGAAGCAGCTTCTCTTTTGCGCTAAGTACAGTAGTACAGTAAAGCCAAATAAACTTTTCTGTGGATTTTCGTCTGAAGGGAGATCATTTGGCCAGACTTTTGAACCTGGAACCCAAAAATGTTTTTCTGATGGAGTTTAAAAACGAACGAACGTTCGGTAAAACGATCGTTTTTATGTTTGTTGTTAAAAAAGTCTGACCAAGTGTATGGGGCTTAACAATAGTTAATATGGATGAGCCGCGTGTTGAAAGTACCGCGAATCCCGCGATATATTTACGAAAGTACAAAATGACGAAAATTCACGAAAATTATTGACTAACAAGTAACGAACATGAATTAAACAGAATAACGAACCATCCCGCAAGTACGAAAATAAAACGGTAACCAAAATACGAAACGATCGGAATACGAAAAAATCGTGTTGTATGAAAAACGAACGGGAACGAACAGGAAAACGGGCGTCTTACGAAAATAAAACGGGAACGAACCTACGGAACGATACGAAACGGAACAAAAAAAACGAAAAAAAATTCTGTGCACATGTCTAGTCTTTAGTAAGGATGAGCTTCGAGTTCGAGTCGAACTCATGTTCGACTCGAACATTGCCTGTTCGCCTGTTCGGCGAACAACGAACAATTAGGGGTGTTCGCGGCAAATTCGAAAAGCCGCGGAACACCCTGTTAAAGTCTATGGGAGAAATCTAAAGTGTTAATTTTAAAGGCTAATATGCAATGTATTGTCCTAAAAAGTGTTTGGGGACCTGGGTCCTGTCCCAGGGGACATGTATCAATGCAGAAAAAAGTTTTAAAAACGGCCGTTTTTTCGGGAGCAGTGAATTTAATAATGCTAAAAGTGAAACAATAAAAGTGTAATATTACTTTAAATTTCGTACCTAGGGGGGGTGTAAAGTCAGCATGTGAAAAAGCGCATGTTTCCCGTACTTAGAACTGTCTCTGCACAAAGTGTCATTTCTGAAAGAAAAAAAGGCATTTAAAACCGGCTTTGCGGCTATAATGAATTGTCGGCTCTGGCAATTACAGAGATGATTCATTCATAAAGAAAAAAAAATGTGTGGGGGTTCCCCCAAATTAAATTACCAGGCCCTTCAGGTCTGGAATGGATATTAAGGGGAACCCCGCCGTAAAAAAAAAAAAAATGACGTAGGGTTCCCCGCAAATATCCATTCCAGGCCCTTCAGGTCTGGTGTGGATTTTAAGGGGAACTCCACCCCAAAAAAAAAAAAATGGCGTGGAGTCCCCCTAAAAATCCACACCAGACCCTTATCCGAGCACGTTAACCTGGCCGGCCGCAGAAAAGAGGGGGGGACAGAGTGCGGCCCCCCCCTCTCCTGAACCGCACCAGGCCACATGCCCTCAACATGGGGAGGATGTCCCCATGTTGATGGGGACAAGGGTCTCATCCCCACAACCCTTGCACGGTGGTTGTGGGGGTCTGCGGGCGAGGGGCTTATCAGAATCTGGAAGACCCCTTTAACAAAGGGGACCCCCAGATCCTGCCCCCCCCTATGTGAATTGGTAATGGGGTACACTGTACCTCTACCATTTCACGAAGGAAGTGTAAATAGTTTAAAAAAAAAACACACAGACACCGTAGAAAAAAATCCTTTATTAATAAAAAATAAATAAAAATCCAGCGATGTGAATCCACTGTCTCCTTTCCAGCGATGGATAATCTCTCCAGCGACGGATGATCAGCGGTCCGGTCCAGCGATGTAGAAGATCCATCCGTCCAGAGCGCAGCAGGGGAGCTCCTCTCTCTGCTGGACACAGCCCAGCGGAATGACGCGCTGGAGCTGTGACATTACTTATATAGGGTAAGCGGCCACCCGTCACGTGACCCCGCCCCCTCTGACGCACCCTCTGCTACGTCACTGGGAAAGACCCTGAAAGACCGGGCTTTGAGGCAGCACTGATCTCAGGATCATCACCAGGAAGAAGGAGGTCCTAATTCCCCCAGAAAGATTTTTGGTCATACAGTAACAATGACAGGAGGTATCGGACCCCCACCATCAACTATCAAAGTTCAATCTGATGAAGCTCATGGAACCAACTTCACATAAATTCAAAAGAAAACATGAATTCTGCGTGGACACAGCATGATTTTTAATTATTTTTCCTTAACGTCAGCACATCTCAGTTTCTAGGTCAGCTAATCATTTACTGGGTGTTTTCTTGTGTGCATAATATTTTATAGCAGTACAAATAGCTGTGCTGTTTTACTACTTCTCTGGAGTTATTTTTCACACCCCCATGAAATGTCATCAGGAAGAAGGTTCTGTTTTTGCATTTTAGAATGGAGCAATATATTGTACAGGGTGGAGCAGCTTAGTGTATAGAGAGGGGTAGTATAGCACACCGAGTAGTATAGTATACATAGCGGAGCACTATATTGCACACAGAGTAGAGTAGTATAGTGTACATAGCGGAGCAGTATATTGCACACAGTGGAGTAGTGTTGTGTGCTGCCTCATCAGTGCCCATCAGTTCCACCGATCAGTGCCGCCTCATCAGTGCCCACCAGTGCTGCCTCATCAGTGCCTATCAGTTCCACCGATCAGTGCCACCTCATCAGTGCCGTCTCATCAGTGTCCATCAATTCCACTGATCAGTGCTGCCTCATCAATGCCCACCAGTTCCACCGATCAGTGCCGCCTAATCAGTGCCCATGAGTTCCATCGATCAGTGCCATCTCATCAGTACCAACCAGTTCTGCCGCATCAGTTTCACAGATCAGTGCTGCCTCATCAGTGCCCACCAGTGCTGCCTCATCAGTGCCCATCAGTTCCACCTATCAGTGCCCACCAGTGCTGCCTCATCAGTGCCTACCAGTTCCACCAATCAGTGCCGCCTCATCAGTGCCCACCACTGCTGCCTCATCAGTGCCCACCAGTTCCACCGATCATTGCCGTTTTATTAGTGACCATCAGTTCCGCCTCATCAATGCCCGCCAGTACTGCCTCATCAGTGCCCATCAGTTCCACCAATCAGTGCTGCCTCATCAGTGCCCATCAGTTCCACCGATCAGTGCTGCCTCATCAGTGCTCATCAATTCCACTGATCAGTGCTGCCTCATCAGTGCCCACCAGTGCTGCCTCATCAATGCCCACCAGTTCCACCGATCAGTGTCACCTAATCAGTGCCCATCGGTTCCACCAATCAATGCCGTCTCATCAGTGCCCACCATTGCTGCCTCATCAGTTTCACCGATCAGTGCTGCCTCATCAGTTCCACGGGTTCCACCGATCAGTGTCGTCTCATCAGTGCCCACCAGTGCTGTTTTATCAGTTTCATAGATTAGTGCTGCCTTATCAGTGCCTACCAGTGCTGACTCATCAGTACCCATCAGTTCCACAGATCAGTGCCGCCTCATCAGTGCCCATTAGTGCTGCCTCATCAGTGCCCACCAGTTCCACCAATCAGTGCCACCTCATTGGTGCCCATGAGTGCCGCCTCATCAGTGCCCACCAGTTCCACCGATCAGTGCTGTCTCATCAGCGCCCACCAGTGAAGGAGAAAAATTACCTGTTTGCAAAATTTTATAACAAACTAAGAAATAGGGCCCAGATTCTCGTATCTGGGCGTAAAACTGTGCGGGCGTAACGTATCTGATTTACGTCACGCCGCCGCAAGTTTTACAGGCAAGTGCTTTATTCACAAAGAACTTGCCTGTAAGGTTGCGGCGGCGTAGCGTAAATCACCCGGCGCAAGCCCGCCTAATTCAAATTAGCCGGGTAGGGGGCGTGGAGCATTTAAATTAGGCGCGTTTCCACGCCGAACGTAGTGAGCATGCGCCGTCCGGAAAATATCCCAGGGTGCATAAATTTTAAAATTTCGACGCGGGAACGACGGCCATACTTAACATTGGTTGCCCCTCATATAGCAGGGGCACCTTTACGCGGCGCAAATCTAACGTAAATGTCGTAACTTCACTGCGTCGACCGCGCGTACGTTCGGGAATTCGCGCATTTTGCTAATTTGCATACTCGACGGGGAAAACGACGGAGGCGACACCTAGCGGCCATCGTAAGAATGCAGCCTAAGATACGACGGCATAAGAGCCTTATGCCAGTCATATCTTAGGCTGCAGTCGGCATATCGAGCTTTCTGAATACAGAAAAGTCGATACGCCGGCGCAACTAAGCAATTGCGCTGCGTAACTATGGATACGCAGACGCAATTGCTTACTGAATCTACCCCATGGTGATTAAATACCACCAAAAGAAAGCTCCATTTGTGTGAAAAAAAATATAAAAATGTCATTTGGGTACAGTGTTGCATGACTGAGTAATTGTCAAAGTACAACAGCGCTAAAAACTGGCCTGGGCAGGAAGGGGGTAAAAGTGCTCGGTAGGCAAGTGGTTAATAAAAGGCAACTTTAATCATGATAAACCCCTCTGTATACTGAAAATTTTATACATTTAATTTTTTACACAGCACAACTCAGTGGTTCCATCACCACTCAGAGCTCATTGTGTGTCTTGATGGATTTACATGACACAGAAAATCTTCCAAGTGTATATAAAGCAAATATTTGTGAGAATTTCTATATCCGGGACGGTGGCGGTGACAGCAAACAAAGAAAAGCCGGGCTCAATGGACTGCTGAGTGTACAATGTTACACCCTAGGAGAGATGATACTTGAAGTAGAACTTAAAGTGGTTGTAAGCTCTCACATATACCAAGTGAAGTGACCGGTGTCAGAGGTTACACAGACATGAAACAAATCCTCCTAAATAAGCTGTACCTGTTTATCTGCTGTCTTCTCTTCTCTAAGGCCCCATACACACAATAGAATCCATCCGCTGAAAAATCCCAGCGAATGGGTTTCAGCGGATAGATCCTATGGTGTGTACACTCCAGCGGATCTGTTTCCGCGGATTTTTATCCCCTGGGATGGATTTCCAGCAGATAAATATTTGCTGACATGCTATCAAATCTATCCGCTGGAATCCATCCCAACGGATGGATCCGCTGGTCTGTACAGACTCACCGGATCCATCCGTCCGAAGGGATCCCCCGCATGCGTCGTAATGATTCGACGCATGCGTAGAATTCCTTATATGACAGCGTCGCGCACGTCGTCGCGTCATAATCGCGGCGACGGCGCGACACGTCATCGCCAGAGGATTTCGGCGCGGATTTCAATGCGATGGTGAGTACACTCCATCGCATGGAAATCCGCACAAATCCTCGAGAGGATTTATCCGCGGAAACGGTCCGCTGGACCGTATTTGCGGATAAATCCTCTCGTGTGTATGGGGCCTTAGGCCCCGTACACACGAGAGGATCCATCCGCTGGAATTGATCCGCGGACCGGTTTCAGCGGATAGATCCCCTGGTGTGTACAATCCAGCGGATCTGTTTCCGCGGATTTTTATCCCCTGGGATGGATTTCAAGCGGATAGAAATTTGAAGACATGCTTTCAAATCTATCCGCTTGAATCCATCCCAACGGATGGATCCGCTGGTCTGTACAGACTCACCGGATCAATCCGTCCGAATGGATCCCCCGCATGCGTCGTAATGATTCGACGTATGCGTGGAATTCCTTTTATGACAGCATCGCGCACGTCGCCGCATCATCATCGCGGCGACGTCGCGACACGTCATCGCGAGGGGATTTCGGCGCAGATCAAAATCCGCTGGACCGTATCTGCGGATAAATCCTCTCGTGTGTATGGGGCCTCAGGCCCCATACACACGAGAGGATCGATCCGCTGGAATTGATCCGCTGACCGGCTCCAGCAGATAGATCCCCTGGTGTGTACGATCCAGCGGATCTGTTTCCGCGGATTTTTGTCCCCGGGGATGGATTTCCAGCGGATCAAAATTTCTTGACATGCTAAGAAATCGATCTGCTGGAATCCATTCCAACGGATTAATCCGCTGGTCTGTACAGACTCACCGGATCAATCCGTCCGAATCCATCCCCCGCATGCGTCGTAATGATTCGACGCATGCGTGGAATTCCTTATATGACAGCATCGCGCACGTCGCCGCGTCATCATCGCGGCGACGGCGCGACACGTCACTGCGGACGGAATTCCGTGGGGATTTTGATCTCATGGTTAGTACAACCATGAGATCAAAATCCGCCAGAGGATTTATCCGCGGAAACGGTCCCCCGGACCGTTTCCGCAGATAAATCCTCTCGTGTGTACTAGGCCTTAGGCCTCATTCACACCTGAGCATTTTGTAACTTGAAGCTCGAACCTCCGTTTTGCTGAGAGGAGAATAAAATCAATTATTCTTAGCTAGATTCAGATAGCTTTACGCCGGCGTATCAGTAGATACGCCGTCGTAACTCTGAATCTACGCCGTCCTAAATTTAAGCGTATTCTGGAAACCAGACGAGCGGTGTAAGTCTCCTGCGCCGTCGTATCTTAGGGTGCATATTTACGCTGGCCTGCTAGGTGGCGCTTCTGTTGAGTTCGGCGTAGAATATGTAAATGACTAGATACGCCGATTCAGAAACGTACGTGCACCCGGCGCATTTTTTTACGTTGTTTTTGTACGGCTTTTTCCGGTGTAAAGTTAGTCGAACAAATAGCTGGCCTAGTCAATGTTAAGTATGGCCGTCGTTCCCGCGTCGAAATTTGACTGGACGTAATTTACGTTCACGTCGAAACCAATACGTCCTTGCGGCGTACTTTGGAGCAATGCACACTGGGATATGTACACGGATGGCGCATGCGCCGTGCGTAAAAAACGTCAATCACGTCGGGTCACCAGTCATTTACATAAAACACGCCCCCTTCATCCTCATTTGAATTAGGCGCGCTTACGCCGGCCAAATTTACGCTACGCCGCCGTAACTTAGGAGGCAAGTGCTTTGTGAATACAGCACTTGCCTCTCTGACTTACGACGGCGTAGCGTAAATACGATACGCTACGCCGCCTGAAAGATGCGCCGCCCTACCTGAATCTAGCTAATATATATATAAGCCAAGTTTTTCAGCACATTTTTTATGCTGAAAAATCCCCCCCCTCGGCTTATCCTCGAGTCTCACTCGGGAGCGATGTGTTAACTATTTGGCAGCCGTTGCCGGGTGTACTGCGCATGCGCAAGCACGAGAACCTTCTTTCTTGGTGTGTGATAGGGATTATCGTGCGTTGAATGAAGGACGTGCTCACCCATGCGCAATACACCCACCAATACACCAGGTGTCCTGACGAGATGGGTCCCCCATCGGATAATGCCCGCTTTGCGGCAACAGCCGGCGTCTACAGTTAACATTGCGGGAGACGTTGGTACAACATGCAACAAGGTACCATACATGAGGCTGGAAATGGACACAGTAAGGGCACAGTAAGGGTTGCAAATGGGCACAGTAAGGGCTCCAAATGGGCACAGTAAGGGCTGCAATTGGGCACAGTAAGGGCTGCAAATGGGCACAGTAAAGGCTGAAAATGGGCACAGTAAGGGCACAAATGGGCATAGTAAGGGCTGCAAATGGGCACAGTAAAGGCTGCAATTGGGCACAGTAAAGGCTGCAATTGGGCACAGTAAGGAGTGCAAATGGGCACAGTAAGGGCTGCAAATGGGCACAGTAAGGGCGCAAATGGGTACAGTAAGGGCTGCAAATGGGCACAGTAAAGGCTGCAAATGGGCACAGTAAGGGCGTAAATGGGCACAGTAAAGGCTGCAAATGGGCACAGTAAGGGCGCAAATGGGCACAGTAAGGACTGCAATTGGGCACAGTAAAGGCTGCAAATGGGCACAGTAAGGGCGTAAATGGGCACAGTAAAGGCTGCAAATGGGCACAGTAAGGGCGCAAATGGGCACAGTAAGGACTGCAATTGGGCACAGTAAAGGCTGCAAATGGGCACAGTAAGGGCACAAATGGGCACAGTAAGAGCTGCAGATAGGCACAGTAAGGGCGCAAATGGGCACAGTAAGGGCTGCAAATGGGCACAGTAAGGGCTGCAAATGGGCACTGTAAAGGCACAAATGGGCACAGTGAGGATGCAAATGGGCACATTGAGGCTGCAAATGGGCATTGTTGACCCTCTTTCCACTTACATTAGTTGCTGCATTTCCCACCCTAGGCTTATACTCAAGTTAATAAGCTTTTCAATTTTTTTGTGGTAAAATTAGGTGCCCCGGCTTATATTCGGGTCGGCTTATACTCGAGTATATATGGTAATAATATATAATAATACATAAATAATAATCAACCTCTAACCTTAACCACTTGACCACTGGGCACTTAAACACCCTTAATAACCAGACCAATTTTCAGCTTTCGGTGCTCTCACATTTTGAATGACAATAACTCAGTCATACAACACTGTAACCAAATGAAATTTTTGTCCTTTTTTTCCCACAAATAGAGCTTTCTTTTGGTGGTATTTGATCACCTCTGCGGTTTTTATTTTTTCCGCTATAAATGAAAAAAGAAAGAAAATTTTGTAAAAAAAATGAATTTTTCTTCATTTCTATTATAACATTTTGCAAAAAAGTAATTTTTTTCATAAATTTGGCCTAAAATGTATACTGCTACATATCTTTGGTAAAAAAAAAAAAAAAATTGGGTTATTATTTAGTCTGGGTGAAAGTTATAGGGTCTACAAGCTATGGTACCAATTACTGTAAATTGATCAATTTTTTTTTTTTTCACAAAATGTTCATATTCGCCGGTTATTTCTCACACACAGCTACAAATTACACCCCAAAACACATTCTGCTATTCCTTCCGAGTATGGCGATACCCCATGTGTGAGACTTTTACACAGCGTGGCCACATAGAGAGGCCCAACATGCAGGGAGCACCATCAGGCGTTCTGGAACACCCAGACCAATTCTGACATTTCTCTCCTACATGGAAAAATCACCATTTATTTGCTAGAAAATTGCATAGAACCCCAAAACATTATATATGCTTTTTTAGCAAAAACCCTAGAGAATACAATGGCGGTCGTTGCAACTTTTTATCGCGCACGTTATTTTCGCAGCAATTGTTCGAATGCGTTTTTTTGGAAATAAAACGGTTTTGTGCTTTTAAAAAAAAAAAAACATTAAAGTTAGCCCAATGTTTTTGCATAATATTAAAGATGAAGTTACGCCGAGTCAATAGATACCCAACATGTCACCCTTCAATATTGCACACGCTTGTGGAATGGCGCCAAACTTCGCTACTTAAAAATCCCCATAGGCGACGCTTTAAATATTTTTACTGGTTACATCTTTTTAGTTGGAGAAGAGCTCTAGGGCCAAAAGTATTGCTCTTGCTCCAACGTTCGCAGCGATACCTCACATGTGTGGTTTGAACACCGTTTTCATATGTGGGCGGGACTTACGTGTGCGGTCGCTTCTGTATACGAGCACGCAGGAACAGGGGCGCTTTAAAAAAAAATATATTTTTATTGTTCATTTCACTTTATTTATTTTAGTTTGATACGTTTTTCCCCAAAAATAAATGTTTTGATCACTTTTATTCCTATTACAAGGAATGTAAACATCCCTTGTAATAGGAATATAGCATGACAGGTCCTCTTTACAGTGAGATGTGGGGTCAATAAGACCCCACATCTCACCTCTAGGCTGGGAAGCCTGAAAAAAAATAAAAAAAAATAAAACGATCCTGGTTTCGATCGTAGCGGTGAGTCAGAAGAGGCACCGGAGGGAGAAGGGAGGGGAGACGTCCCCTTTCGCCTCCCGTAAGAACAATCAAGAGGCGGAACAGCCAACATGATTGTTCTTATGGTGTAGGCTGTAGGGAATCGCCGGCTGAAAAAAATGATATCTGAATGATGCCTGTAGCTGCAGGCATCATTTAGATATCCCTGCACAAAGTCAAGGACGTCATGACGGCCGGCGGGCGGGAAGTGGTTAAAACGCATTTTTTTCCCAGAGTATTTTCTGGGTACTGCAGAGTATTAGCCGGGGTATTGCAGAGTATTGGGGCGTGGGTATTGCAGAGTATTGTGCGGGGGTATTGCAGAGTATTGGTGCGTGGGTATTGCAGAGTATTGGTGTTGGGGTATTGCAGAGTATTGGTGCGGGGGTATTGCAGAGTATTGGTGCGGGGGTATTGCAGAGTATTGGTGCGGGGGGTATTGCAGAGTATTGGTGTGGGGGTATTGCAGAGTATTGGTGCGGGGGTATTGCAGAGTATTGGTGCGGGGGTATTGCAGAGTATTGGTGTTGGGGTATTGCAGAGTATTGCTGTTGGGGTATTGCAGAGTATTGGTGCGGGGGTATTGCAGAGTATTGGTGCGGGGGTATTGCAGAGTATTGGTGCGGGGGTATTGCAGAGTAATTGTGCAGGGGAGTAATGCAGAGTATTGCCGGGGAGTAATGCAGAGTATTGCCGGGGAGTAATGCAGAGTATTGCGCAGGGGAGTAATGCAGAGTATTGCCGGGGAGTAATGCAGAGTATTGCCGGGGAGTAATGCAGAGTATTGCCGGGGAGTAATGCAGAGTATTGCCGGGGAGTAATGCAGAGTATTGCGCAGGGGAGTAATGCAGAGTATTGCGCAGGGGAGTAATGCAGAGTATTGCCGGGGAGTAATGCAGAGTATTGAGCAGGGGTGGTATGCAGAGTATTGAGCAGGGGGGGTATGCAGAGTATTGCGCAGGGGGTGGTATGCAGAGTATTGCGCAGGGGGGTATGCAGAGTATTGCGCAGGGGGGTATGCAGAATATTGCGAAGGGGGGTATGCAGAGTATTGCGCAGGGGAGGTATGCAGAGTATTGCGCAGGGGGGTATGCAGAGTATTGCGCAGGGGGGTATGCAGAGTATTTCGCAGGGGGGTATGCAGAGTATTGCGCAGGGGGGTATGCAGAGTATTGCGCAGGGGGGTATGCAGAGTATTTCGCCGGGGGGGGTATGCAGAGTATTTCGCAGGGGGTATGCAGAGTATTGCGCAGGGGGGTATGCAGAGTATTGCGCAGGGGGGTATGCAGAGTATTGCGCAGGGGGGTATGCAGAGTATTGCGCAGGGGGGGTATGCAGAGTATTGCGCAGGGGGGGTATGCAGAGTATTGCGCAGGGGGGTATGCAGAGTATTTCGCAGGGGGGTATGCAGAGTATTGCGCAGGGGGGTATGCAGAGTATTGCGCAGGGGGGGTATGCAGAGTATTGCGCAGGGGGGGTATGCAGAGTATTGCGCAGGGGGATATGCAGAGTATTGCGCAGGGGGGTATGCAGAGTATTGCGCAGGGGGGTATGCAGAGTATTGCGCAGGGGGGTATGCAGAGTATTGCGCAGGGGGGGGGGTATGCAGAGTATTTTGCAGGGGGGGTATGCAGAGTATTGCGCAGGGGGATATGCAGAGTATTGCGCAGGGGGATATGCAGAGTATTGCGCAGGGGGGTATGCAGAGTATTGCGCAGGGGGGTATGCAGAGTATCGCGCAGGGGGGTATGCAGAGTATTGCGCAGGGTGGTATGCAGAGTATTGCGCAGGGGGGTATGCAGAGTATTGCTGGGGGTATGCAGAGTATTGAGCAGGGGGGGTATTGCAGAGTATTGTAGGGGGGTATTGCAGAGTATTGCAGGGGGTTTCAGGGATGGCTGAGCAGGGATGGATGGATCTGTGACTGCAATAGTCACAGATCCATTTTTAGGGGCCCGGAGGTCCCCAGGGGCCCGGAGGCCCCCAGGGCCCCGGACGGCAACCCCCCTTTTTTTTATTTATTTTTTGTAAAAAAATGTTTTTTTTTATATATTTTTTATTTTTATATATATTATATATATATATATATATATATATATATATATATATTTTTTATTATTATTATTAAAGGGCCCAGGGGTCTCCAGGGCCCCCGGGTGGCAACCCACCTTTTTTATTTTTTTATAAAAAAAAATACATTTTTTTTATATATATATATTTTTTTTTTTATTAAAGGGCTCAGAGGTCCCCAGGGCCCCATGTGGCAACCGCCCCTTTTTTTATTTTTTTTATAAATGTTTATTTTTTTATTTTTGTTTATTTTTTTATTTTTTATTAAAAGGCCCAGAGGTTCCCAGGGGCCCAGAGGTCCCCAGGGCCCCCGGGTTTGGCAACCTCCCTTTTTTTATGTATTTTTTATAAATGTTTTTTTTTATTATTATTAAAGGGCCCAGAGGTTTATTTTTTCTTTTTATTAAAAGGCCCAGAGGTCCCCAGTGCCCCGGATGGCTACATATATTTATATATATTTGTTTTCTTCTTTATTTCTTCTTTTTTTTGTAAAGGCCCCCCCGCTTCTCAATTTGCGGCAGCCCCCACGCTTCTCAATTTCAGGCGGCAGCACCCCCACCCCCCCTAGGTTCTCTGCTTCAGGGGGCCCATGCCTTACGCTGTGAAAGGGGCCCCAAAATTCCTGATGGCGGCCCTGCGCATACCTCCCAACACGCACGGATTCTGTGGGACTTTCCCGCACAGACAGCTTCTTCCCGCAGTCCCGCAAAAGGGTTAATTTTCCCGCACTGCAAGAGGAGGCAGCACGGAAGCAGGAGGAACCGGAGTGGTGTGTGGAGGACTGTGGCTGCTGAAGGGAAGAAAGCCAGAAAGCCGGGCTAATGACAGTCTGTGGCCCCGGCTGTTGGCACAGGTGAGAGGCACTCCCCCTCAACAACTGCAAAATCCCCCCCCGCTCAACAACTTTAATGCGCTCCCCCCCGCTCAACAACTTCGATCCCCCCCAATTCTCGGCTCCAGGGGGCCCCTTCAACACTCAAGCCCAGGGGCCCCCACCACCCTAAGTCCTGCCCTGGTTAGGTGGTCCTTAAGTGGATAATGTATATATAAATTATAATCAGTTATAGCAAACAGTTTTTTTTACTTAAGGTTTTACATGAATAAATAAAAGCTGATCATAGTAAGCACCCCTGTCAGTGGTAAATAGTTTGTCTCATCCCTGTAAACTGATACAACCGGCGTAAGCTTGTTCTTTTGAAAAACAGCAGACTTACTGGCTGGATCACCAGATGAAAATAGAAGAAATAAAGGGCCAGATTCACAGTGGAGATACGCCGTCGTATCCCTGTTTCTATCTATACGACTGGTTCATAGAATCAGTTACGCATAGATAGCCAGAAGATCCGACAGGTGTAATTGTTTTACACTGTCGGATCTTAGGATGCAGTACCGCGGCCGCCGCTGGGGGGAGTTTCCGTCGTAAACCAGCGTCGGGTATGCAAATTAGGAGTTACGGCGATCCACAACGGTTTTTCGCGTTCACTACGTCGCCGCTAGTCTAGTTTCCCGTCGCAAAGTTAGTCGTTTTTTTTGGTGCCCTAACTTTACACAGCAATCGTATTGCTGTATAAAGTATGGCCGTCGTTCCCGCGTCGAAATTTAAAAAATAACGTCGTTTGCGTAAGCCGTCCGGGAATACGGAATTACGCTACGTGCGTCGCCGTTCGAAAAAATGACGTCACGCCGCGCAAAGCACGGCGGGAGTTAAGAAACGGAGCATGCGCGGTAGGTCCGGCGCGGGAGCGCGCCTAATTTAAATGGCACACGCCCATTTGAATTGGCCCGCCTTGCGCTGGAGGCCGCCGGCGTAGATTTTCATCGCAAGTGCTTGGTGAATCAGGCACTTGCGATGAAAAATTGCGGCGGTGTAACGTATCTAGGATACGTTACGCCGCCGCGATTCTACGTGAATCTGGGCCAAAGAGCCTAGAAAAGAAAACGAATGCAGCCATCATATCTAAGAATTGCTAATCTACAATATAATAAATGTTTGCTTTTGGGTTTAATACAATTGGGCTTTAGTATAACAAACAAACTTCTTGTATCGTTTAACCAGTGATTATGCAAGACAAATAATAACACGTAATGTATATTTATTTTCATATCATGAGCAATTTGTGAATGTGATTCTAATGACTGCTAATATTTACCCGTGTATTTACCGTAATTACAAGTGCACCTGTAAGTGCAGTCGCTGTAGGCCGCTGTAGATCTGAGGGGAAGCTCTAAAACGAGGGGAAGCTCTGCTGATTTTATCATCCAATCATGTGCAAGCTAAAATGCTGTTTTTTGTTTTATTAGCATGTCCCCCTCGGATCTACAGCAACTGCACTTCCAAGTGCACTTGCATTGCACTTGTAGTGCAAAGTGGATTTGCCTTTTCGTAAATAACCCCCAGAGACTCTCAGGGTCATATTCTTAAAGAAAGTAGACGGGCGGCGCGTAAGCCATTTACACTCCGCCCCCCCAACCTACAGGAGCAAGTGCTGTATTCCCCAAACACTTGCTCCGTAGTTTGGGGCGGCGGAGTGTAATTGGCCCGGCGTATCCCCGCGTATATCCAAGGGGGCGGCTTCTATTTAAATTAAGCGCGCCCCCGATTCTAACGAACTGCGCATGCGCCGGGCTTAAAATAGCCCAGTGCGCATGCTCCAGTTCTCGGCGTAAAACGTCAATGACGCCGACGTGTGCGTCATTGACGTAAAGTCGTATTCAAGAACGACTTAGTAAAACGACGTACCCGACGGGAAAACACGACGCGGACCCGACGCCATACTTAACATGGCATACGTGGGACTGGCGTAAGGTTACCCCTCATATAGCAGGGGTAACCTTACGCCTATGCAAACGACGTAAGCGACGGTTACGCGACGCAAATTCGTTCGGGAATCGGCGTATCAGGCTCATTTGCATAAACAAATGAGACCTGAACGTAAACGCCACCTAGCGGCCGGCGGAGTAATTACATTTAAGATCCGACAGTGTAAGTGACTTACACATGTCGAATCTTCAGTGTATCTATGCGAAAATGATTCTAAGAATCAGGAGCATAGATATGCGGGCCAAAAAAGAGAGATACAATGGAGTATCCTGAGATGCTCGATCGTAACTTTACTCAGAATATGGCCCTCAGAGCTGTTTTGTAATAGGAGCTGCTCTCTGCTACTCTATTTTAGCAACCTCCTTTGACAAAAGATTCAGGCTGCTTTTCTCTAAAAAGTTAAAAAAAATATTTCTCAGGCTGAGGAACAGTTCAGAAGAGAACTATAAGAAAAGAGATAACAAAATACTGCAGATATATGTGCCCAGCTCAAATTTCATGAATCGGGTTTACATCCACTTAAAGCTGATTTTCTATGATCATCAGCTCCATCTAGTGGCTATGATGTGGTATTTTCCTGAAATAACTCAGTCAGGCAAATACTGCTTTATGGCCACTAGAAGGAGTTGATGATTATAGGAAAGCAATGTATTAGAGTGTTTTATATTATGTAGGTATGTGAAAATATAATCTGTGGTAGTTTGTAATTCATCCTTTGTACGCAAATCTCCTGTCTCCTGCGGCACGCATTGGGCATGCTCTGACACAGCTGATTACAGATCGGGGTAAAGGGCCAATCACAGCTGATCTCATGTTAACAGACTTGCTGGTTATCGGCATTCCTTACCTCACGCACTGTGTCCGTGTGAGGGAAGGAGTGACGATAACCAGCAAGTCTGTCAGCACACTGTTTACACTTATCATTAGCATCCTGATTATCAGTGCAGCCTTATCAGTGCCAGTGAGTGCTGCCTATCAGTGCCCATCAATGTCAGCCATCAGTTCTGCCTATGAGTACCCATCAGTGTCAACTATCAGTGCCCATCTGTGTTGTCTCTGAGTACCCATCAGTGTCAGCTATCAGCAGTGCCGGCCCAAGACATTGTGCTGCCTGGGACCAAGAATGAAATGCTGCCCCCTCCCCCCCAAAAAAAATCACGTCATGGCTCTATACACGTATAAAGAGGACCTGTCATGGCTCTATTCATGTGATAAAGACAAAATTGCTTAAGGAAAGCAACCAATGGTCGGACTTTATAGGCAACACAGACAGGAATAGTAAAAAATATATAATTTTATTACAAAGTAGTTACATAAAACAACATTAAAAAGAAAACCATACAAGATGTCAGGTATGTATGTTGCCTATAAATGTCCCCTGTGCGTCTACGCGTTTCGCCATGAGGCTTCTTCAGGACAGACAAGAGAGGAAAATAGTCAAAGTAATCCGAGCCACATAGGTATAGATATATCCTGTACACAGGCTGTCTCCCGGGGGCAAACGCTGCTATCCAATCTGCCATAATGAGTAATTAAATTGTACCGGGGACACGCACGGGGATGGGGCGGTATTAGGATCATAAGAATTTGTGGGTAGAGTAGGAGGGAGCGGCAATGCAGATGGCTGGAGAGGCGGAGTTCCGATCGGAGCCGAGAGCTAGGGGGAACAGATTCCGACGGGCAACCATTCTCGGCACAACAGGTTCCTCAGAGTGAGCGGCGCCTGCCTTTCTCACTCGCAGTCTCCTCCCCTCCGGCTGTGAGTGTCCTCACAGGCAGCGGAGTGGGCAGTCTGGCGGGCGGCAGAATGCTGCCCCCCTAAAAGTTCTGCCTGGTACCCATGGTACCACCCGGTCCCATCATAGTGCTGGCCCTGGCTATCAGTGCTCATCAGTGCTGCCTATAGGTACCTATCAGTGTCTGCTATCAGTGCTGCCTATAAGTGCCCAACATTGTCAGCTATCAGTGTTCATCAGTGCTGTCTGAGTGCCCATCACTGTCAGCTATGAGTGCTGCCTATCAGTGCCCATCAGTGCTGCCTATCAGTGCCCATCAGTCTAAGCTATCAGAATCAGCTATCAGTGTCAGCAATCAGTCTATACACTATGAGTACCCATCAGTGTCAGCTAGCTATCAGTGTCGGCTATCAGTGGTCATCAGTGCTGCCTATCAGTGCCCATCAGTGTCAGCTATCAGTGCTGTCTTTGAGTACCCATCAGTGTCAGCTAGCTATCAGTGTCGGCTATCAGTGCTCATCAGTGCTGTCTACAGGTACCCATCAGTGTCAGCTATCAGTGCTGCCTACCAGTGCCCATCAGTGTCAGCTATCAGTGCCCATCAGTGCTGCCTATGAGTACCCATCAGTAGCACCTCATCAGTGCCCATCAGTGCCAGCTCATCAGTGCCACCTCATCAGTGCAAGCTCATCAGTGCTGCCTCATCAGTGCCCATCTGTATAGCCTCATCAGTGCCCATCTGTATAGCCTCATCAGTGCACATCAGTGAAATAGAAAATTTACTTATTTGATTTTTTTTTATAACTGAGCCTCTGTTTGCTCCTGTACCATTTAAGAAGAGGTGGGCTCCCCTTCAGCCTACCTTCCCTTACCTATCCATCAGAAGGCATGTGCTTCCACTGTGGGGACACAGCGTTAGGTACCACAGATACCAGGGTGCCGTGGCGAGGCTCTGTGGCTTACACGGACTAAACTGCTTTTAACGCACACTGTTAGACATGTTTAATTGGTTGTCTGCGAGCTGGTCGGTAAGTAAGCTCGGTTTTTTTCCAATGGATTCACCCATGGCCCTGTTTATATCTCATGTAGCCTTCCAATGCTGCTTACTGCGATGGCCAGCTATAGATGGGGACAGTGGCATATTTTTTGCCCAACCTCACCTCTTCAATAGGGACATGACATGCTGAACCATGCCCGAGCAGACGTGTAACGTGCCACAGTCCAACTGAATGGTGCCCAAGCTCACCTCTTCAAGCATGGTACAGAGCTATCACACTAGTCAAACACACTGGACTCTGGTGGTCAAATGTTCTTGGCACGGTATAGATCACCTATAGGTAGATTCACAAAGAGTTAGGCCAGCTTATCAGTAGATAAGCCGACCTAACTCCGAATCTACGCCGCCGTATGTTTAAGCGTATGCTCAAACAGAGATACGCTTAAACAAAGCTAAGATAGGACGGCTTGCGCCGTTCTATCTTAGCCTGCAATTTTTCGGATGGCCGCTAGGTGGCGCATCCATTGCGGCCGGCGTAGATTATGTAAATGAGCTTGTACGCCGATTCCCGAACGTACGCCAGCCCGCCGCAGTCTAATTACGTCATTTCCGTAAGGCCTTAGGCGGCCTAAAGTTATTCCACCTATGAGGTGGAATAACAATGTTAAAGTATGGCCGCCGTTCCCGCCGCGAGGTTCGAATTTTTTACGTCGTTTGCGTAAGTAGTCCGGGAATCGGGAGTTACGTCATTTACGTCCACGTCGAAATCAATAGGCCTGTACGGCGTACTTAGCCGCAATGCGCACTGGGAAATGTAGGCGCCCGGCGCAGTAGCAAAAAACGTCAAAAAACGTGAGGTCAAGCCTCATTTCCATACAACACGCCCCCCTCCAACCCATTTGAATTAGGCGCCCTTACGCCCGCTCGTTTTAGGCTACGCCGCCGTAGATTAGCAGGTAAGTTGATTTAGAATCATTACTAGCCTAGCTAATTTACGGCGGCGTAGCCTAAAAAGGCTAAGCTACGCCGCCGCAAGTTTAATCCGGTCTACCTGAATCTACCTACTAGTGTGGATTTGCCAAATGAGGATTTTTTCCTAACGATTTTTTTCGGTGATTTTAACTGTGTTAATTATAAATATAACCCTCTCTGGTTTACAGAATTTAGGTAGGGATGCACACTCTGGCCCGGATTCACAAAGACTTACGCAACGTATCTAATGATACCCCGCGTAGTCCACGGATGCGCCGTCGTATCTATGCGCCTAATTCACAGTACAAGATACGCCTGAATTTTGGCTTCCTACGACCGACGTAAGTCTCCTACGCCGTCGTATCTTGGGTGCATATTTACGCTGGCCGCTAGATGCGCTTCCATTGATTTACGCGTCGAATATGTAAATGAGCGACATACGCCGATTCACGAACGTACAAGCGCCCGTCGCAATAAGCTACGCCGTTTACGTAAGGCGTACATCCGGCGTAAAGATAAAACACCTCTACAGGTGGCGCAGCCAATGCAAAGGTATAGACGGAACAGCCGTCGGATTTTACGTCGTTTACGTAAGTCGTACGTGAATGGGGCTGGGCGTAGGTTACGTTCACGTCGTTGCCATTGAGCCGTCGTATCTTAGGGCGTAAATTTGACGTGATTCTGAGCATGCGCACGCATGCGCCGTTCGTTTGGGAATTCATTTACATGGGGTCACGGCTAATTTTAATACAACACGCCCACGACCTTCCTAATTTGAATTAGGCGGGCTTACGCCGGCCCATTTACGCTACGCCGCCGTAACTTAGGGAGCAAGTGCTTTGTGAATACTGGCCTTGGGGTAGATTCAGGTAGCAATTACGCCTGCGTATCCATAGATACGCAGCGTAATTGCTAAGTAGCGCCGGCGTATCGACTTTCTGTATTCAGAAAGCTCGATACGCCGACTGTAGCCTAAGATATGACTGGCATAAGGCTCTTATGCCGTCGTATCTTAGGCTGCATTCTGACGCTGGCCGCTAGGTGGTGTTCCCGTAGTGGTCAGCGTAGAGTATGCAAATTGCATACTCACGCCGATTCACAAACGTACGCGCGCCCGGCGTTCGAGTTTTACGTCGTTTGCGTACGGCGCTTCCGTCGTAAGGCTGCTCCTGCTATTAGGAGGCGCAGCCAATGCTAAGTATGGACGTCGTTCCCGCGTCGCGTTTTTCGAAATTTGCGTCGTTTGCGTAAGTGGATCGTGAATGGCGCTGGACGCCATTTACGTTCCCGTCAAAGCAAATGACGTCCTTGCGAATCTGGGCCTCTGTCTTTCCTTGAACATTTTCTGGAGTAGATGTCATCGATGCCTAAATGCCAAGGCCACAGTTAGCAGCAGGAGCAGGCGTTAAGGTGGTTAACGTGACAATAGGATAATACACAATACTCTTCTATGGTAAGAATGTGTAAAAAACTGTAAGAACAGTTCAGCCTGCTTTTGTTGTTCTTGTTCTACCAGCCAATGGCTTCAGGGTGGTGCCGGTAGTTTGTGGTCACCATAGTGCACGAGTCCCTGGATATTCTTTGTCATTTATTTATGAGGTATTTAACAAACAAAACATATCAAAATTGAAAAAGCAAATGGGAACTATGGGCCAGATTCACATACATTTGCGGCCGTGTAACGTAACCCGTTTACGACACACCGCCGCAAGTTTCCAGTTTTAGTGCCCGATCCACAAAGCACTTACCTGGAAACTTGCGGCGGTGTATCGTAAATACGTCCGGCGCAAGGCGGGCCAATTCAAATGAGTGTGCCATTTAAATTAGGCGCGCTCCCGCGCCGGACCTACTGCGCATGCTCCGTTTCCTAACTCCCGCCGTGCTTTGCGCGAAGTGATGTCATTTTTTCGAACGGCGACGCGCGTAGCGTAATTCCGTATTCCCGGACGGCTTACGCAAACGACGTTCATTTTTAAATTTCGACGCGGGAACGACGGCCATACTTTATACAGCAATACGATTGCTGTGTAAAGTTAGGGCACCAAAAACGACGACTAACTTTGTGACGGGAAACTAGACTAGCGGCGACGTAGCGAACGTGAAAATCCGTCGTAGATCGCCGTAACTCCTAATTTGCATACCCGACGCTGGTTTACGACGCAAACTCCCCCCAGCAGCGGCCGCGGTACTGCATCCTAAGATCCGACAGTGTAAAACAATTACACCTGTCGGATCTTATGGCTATCTATGCGTAACTGATTCTATGAATTAGTCGCATAGATAGAAACAGAGATACGACGGAGTATCAGGAGAAACGCCGTCGTATCTCTTTTGTGAATCTGGCCCACTGACCTTCTTCATAGAGACTTCACCATCTAAATGCGAATCTGAGGTCTCCTCCCTATCCCCCTAAATTATCCTAAATAAACCCTACACCCAGGTGCTAACCCCCTCCCGAGGCGATGACCTTCTGCATTATTTATAACCCGGCTGGCAAAATCTACCTATAAATGCACCACTTACGTTCACACCTGCGTGTTTCAGAAACGCACTACAGTCCATTTAACATGGTTTCCTATGGTACACATTCACATCAATGCGTTTTTCAGCCTGTACGTTTTTGGAAAAGTCTGTGGACTTTTTTCCCTGCAGCAGATTGCGTTTTGCGTGTAATAGACGGCAATGACGTTGCACCAAAAACGCAAGTGTTGCGTTTTTGATGCGTTTTTATTGCGTTGTGCATTTTGTGGGGGGGTTTCTTTAAAAACACTGCATGAATAGCTGGTTGCTAAGGAGCGGGCCGGGAAGCCAGCCGCTGCATCCTTAACAACCAAGTCATCAGCTGTCAGCAGGGTTCCCCGCTGACAGCTAAATGTAAAAAAAAAAAGTTGCCGGCTAAAAAAAATTGAGGAAAAAAATGGCGTGTGGTGCCCCCCAAATCTACACCAGGTCTAGTATGGATTTGGAGGGGAACCACACGGCCAAATCCATACCAGACCCTTATCTGAACATGCAGCCTGGCAGGTCAGGAAAGTGAGGGGGTGAGCAAGCACCACACCCCCCTCCTGAACCATACCAGGTTACATGCCCTCAACATGGGGGGGGGGTGTTTTGGGGCGGGGGGATCCATCGTCAATCACGACACCAACACCTAAAAAAATTACAAAAAAAAAAAATTTGAAAGAAGAAAATAAATGCTGCCATCACATCTAAGATTTTGTAAGATGCAAGTGTTTGCTTTTGTATTTAGTACTGCCACTTGCCAACCGCCTAACACCTAACTGTAAATGTACTTTACAGTTAAATACTGGGCAGCACAGTGGTGAAGTGGTTAGCACTAAGGATGGGCCGAACACCCCCCAAACAGGGGAAAAGTTCAAACCTGAACGGCAATCCCCATTGAAGTCTATGGGAGCCAAACAGGAAAAATCAAGAGTGCCCATTTCAACGTGCACACGCACGGTTTTCTCGACCAGAAACAGCAAGAAAACTGCTGACAGAGCTTTCTTGCTGAGAAAACCGCGCGTGTGTACGAGGCTTTCATGTTTCTCGTCGAGAAAACTGCCGGGAATCTCAACGAGAAAGATAGATTCTCTATTTTCTCGTTGTGATTCTCGGCAGTGTTTTCCTGCCGAGAAACCCAAGCGCCTGTACACTTACCTGCCTCCATGGAAACCCGCGCATGCTCGATGAGACTTCGGCGCATGCCCGGTATCTTCCAAGGCATAGTGTTGAGTGGCGTGATGGCGGCGACGGCATCGAATGTGACGAGCGTATGCTCGTCGTAGTCGAAGCCGTCACCGCGTTCTTGCCATTCGAAGAATGGCGGTTCTTTCGAATGGCCCGTGTGTACACTCGGCGAGCAAGAAAGCTTGCCAGGAATCTCGTCAGGAAAAACAACGTTTTTTTCCTGACGAGATTCCCGGCCGTGTGTACAGGGCTTTATATGCAAGTAATTGGCCATAAAAGGGATATGGTGCTGATTTTAATGATGCTTAAAGTGCAACAATAAAAAAAGAAAAATTCCTTTAAATGTAGTGCCTGGTGGGGATGGCCCCTTAACCGCTTAAACGACCGCCGCATGTAACTATACGTCGGCAAAATGGCACGGACAGGCAGAACGACGTGCCCGCACGTCGCTGCCAATCCGCGGGTCGGGGGTCCAATCGGGACCCCCCCCCCCCCGGTACATGCGGCGGTCGGTAAGCCTCAGGGAGCGATCCGGGATGAGGGCGCGGCTATTCGTTTCTAGCCGCCCCCTCGCGATCGCTCCCCGGAGCTGAAGAATGGGGAGAGCCGTATGTAAACACAGCTTCCCCGTGCTTCACTGGCGGCTGCATCAATCGTGTGATCCCTTTTATAGGGAAACGTCGGTGACGTCGGACCTCCTGCAGTTGTAAACACACACTAGGTGAAACATAATCCTTCAGCGCCCCCTGTGGTTAACTCCCAAACTGCAACTGTCATTTTCACAATAAACAATGCAATTTAAATGCATTTTTGGCTGTGAAAATGACAATGGTCCCAAAAATGTGTCAAAATTGTCCGAAGTGTCCGCCATAATGTCGCAGTCACAAAAAAAATCGCTGATCGCCGCCATTAGTTGTAAAAAATAAATAAATAATAAAAATGCAATAAAACTATCACCTATTTTTTAAACGCTATAAATTTTGCACAAACCAACCGATAAACGCTTATTGCAATTTTTTTTACCAAAAATAGGTAGAACAATACGTATCGGCCTAAACTGAGGAAAAAAAATAGTTTTTATATATTTTTGGGGGATATTTATTATAGCAAAAAGTAAAAAATATTGCATTTTTTTCAAAATTGACGCTCTATTTTTGTTTATAGCGCACAAAATAAAAACCGCAGAGGTGATCAAATACCACCAAAAGAAAGCTCTATTTGTGGGAAAAAAAGGACGCCAATTTTGTTTGGGAGCCACGTCGCACGACCGCGCAATTGTCTGTTAAAGCGACGCAGTGCCGAATTGCAAAACCTGGCCTGGGCATTTAGCTGCCTAAAGGTCCGGGGCTTAAGTGGTTAAAGAGGACATTCAGTCTTGTTTTTATAACTTTGGATAGTAAAACATTTTTCTAAAGAAAAAAAAAAACGTGTCAAATCACATTTAAAAAGACTCGCGGTTACAATTGCCGTCACCTGGCTATTGAAAAGTTTGAAAAATAAGCCCAAGTTCATACAGCAGCCAGTTTTTCCTGTACTTGATGCTGTCATTTTATAGTCTAACCTGCAGTGCCATCTTCTGGTGAAATTAACTATTGCAGTGCAGCGTACTCTGGTGCATAGAATTAAAAAAAAAAGAAATAATAATAATGATTTCAGGTATTTTTTATCAGCAACACGTGTCATGGAGGACATCATTATCTTTCAACTGCCTGCCCAATTATGTGTAAGGTTTTACATAAAAAGTCATCCTAGAGAATTTTTATACGTGTGTTATTCATTGTACAGGTAAATAATTCTCCACTCTAACAGCTGTTAAAGGATCACTAAAGGAATTTTTTTTTTTTAGCTAAATAGCTTCCTTTACCTTACTGCAGTCCTGGTTTCATGTCCTCATTGTTCGTTTTTGCTTTGAAGTTGCTGTAATTCTGCTCAGATCTCCAGATTCATTTTAAAAACAAAACACTGCCCTGGATTTGTTTTTTTTTTGTTCTGTGGGTCTCTTTACTTCACAGAAACATGAAACCAGTTTAAAAACAAAAGTGAAACTGCAGGTACATTATATGATTGATTTTTATCTATTTTTAATCATTTTTAAAATTAATCAGTTAACTTTTATGTCTCTATACCCTGTAAACAGTGGGGTGGATTCAGTAGCGCCGGCGTATCTACTTTCTGTATTCAGAAAGCTCGATACGCCGACTGTAGCATAAGAGACCACTGGCATAAGTCTCTTATGCCGTCGTATCTTAGGGTGCATTCTGCCGCTGGCCGCTAGGTGGCGCTCCCGTAGTTGTCAGCGTAGAGTATGCAAATTGCATACTTACGCCGATTCACAAACGTACGTGCAGCCGGCGGTCGTTTTTTACGTTGTTTGCGTACGTCGTTTTCGCCGTAAGGCTGCTCCTGCTATTAGAATGTTAAGTATGGACGTCGTTCCTGCATCGCGATTTCAAAATTTTACGTCGTTTGCGTAAGTCGTCCGTGAATGGTGCTGGACGCCATTTACGCTCACGTCGAAACCAATGACGTCCTTGCGACGTCATTTACCACAATGCACGTCGGGAAATTTTAGGGACGGCGCATGCGCAGTACGTTCGGCGCAGGAACGCGCCTAATTTAAATGATCCACGCCCCCTACGGGATCATTTGAATTACGCGTGCTTACGCTGGCCCCTTTTACGCTACGCCGCCGCAACTTTACAGGCAAGTGCTTTGTGAATCAAGCACTTGCCCGTAAAACCTTGCGGCCGCGTAACGTAAATGTCATACGTTACACCGCCACAGTTTTGCGCTCCCCTACCTGAATCCACCCCAGTCATTTCAGCAAAACATTTTTTTTCCTTTAGTGACCCTTTAATAGTAATACTGTTTTTTTTGTTGTTTATTTAACCACTTGATCTCTGGAGGATTTTCCCCCCACCCCGACCAGCCAAGTTTTTGCTTTTTGGCGGTTACTTTGACTTTTATTTATTTTGACTTTTATTATTTTTACTTTCTGCTATAAAACTTATCCAATTAAAAAAATCATATTTTTTGTAAAAAACAAATCACAGTACTTGATTGGTTTTCACGAGAGTTATAGCATCTACAAACTATGGGATATACAGAGAGTCAAATAAGTACTGAACACGTCACCATTTTTGTAAGTAAATATATTTCTAAAGGTGCTATTGACATGAAATTTTCGGTAACAACCAGGGATGGCCCCGATGTTTGAGTCGACCATAAGATCGCAGTGTGTTGACGGCTGCTGATTGGCCGAAGCATGCACCTGACCTGCAAGCTTTGGCCAATCACATAGGGTGCCCACGTGTCCCGGATTGCCCGGGACTGTCCCGCAATTGACATGTCTGTCCCTGGTCCCGGGCACCTTCATTCCGGGACAATACAGTGTCCCGGAATGAAATAGAGGACACAGTTACCGCCTACTAACTAGTAACTACATTTCCGGAACTGGTTGCTAAGGCCAGCGCTGCCTGGCGTCTTGCAGCCAGTGACAATTTACTGCAGCACCACTATCCCCACCCACCTCGGCACCTCCTCCTTCTTCTCTGGCACCAAGCGGCAAGCAGCAGGGACTGGTGTGATCTTCACTCTCCAGATAGCGACTCCACTCCTTTCCTGTAATGCACGGAGCTCATGCAAAGGGAGTGGCAGCAGTACTGCATATGGCGTAGGGTGACCACCTGTCCCAGATTGCCCGCATTTTGCAGGTCTGTCCCGGGCACCTTCATTCCAGGACAATACAGTGTCCCGGAATGAAACTGACACAGCCACCCCCCCCCCGGGCCAATCTGATGCCCCCAAAAAAGGCTGCCACATCACCGCTTTACTCACTGACAGTACTTGTCCTGGCCGGGAATGCCTGGAGGATCACAATCCCGCCCCCTGCTTGTGATTGGAGAAATCATAAATCCCGCCTCTTGTGTCCAATCACTTTGCTGTGATTCGTTACAACACAAGCTGATTTTTGGGAAGGGGGTGTCCCTGAATGGCAGTTTGGAAATGTGGTCACCCTAATCTGGCGGCAGGCTATGGGTGGCAAGCGGCACTGCATCTGATGGCAAATGGCACATTCAGCTGACAAATAACCCGCCACCAAATTCCCCATCAACTCCGAGACTACATTTCCCCCGTCCCCCCCTCATCTTTTCTTGGGGTGTCCCTAAATGGCAGTTTGGAAATGTGGTCACCCTGGCGTGATGTACTGTCACACGATTTTACTGTGATTATGGTGTGTTTTTCATAGGTCATGTGATTCAAAAACCTCATCAAAATCGAATATGGGTGCGCTATTGGTGCATTTGTGCTGCGTTTTCAATGCATTTCAATGAGGTGGTGCATTTTTGGTGCAGTTAACTGACCAAAAATGCAGCAAGCAAGATTTTTAACACCACGGCGGAAGCGCAACAGACCAATGTGCAGACATACATAGAATTTAAAGGGATGCATTTTTCTTGAGCTTTTCTTGTGCTAAAGGTGCTGATAATGGCTGACAGTAAATTCATATTCATTTAAAGTGGAGGTTCACCCAAAAATTAAAAACTGGGCGTTCCTATTTGATTGACAGGCTTCCGACGGTCGCATACATCGCCTCACGATTTTCCGAAAGTAGCCGAACGTCGGTGCGCAGGCGCCGTATAGAGCCGCACCGACGTTCGGCTTCTTTCGGCAACTCGTGACGCGATGTATGCGACCGTCGGAAGCCTGTCAATCAAATAGGAACGCCCAGTACCGAAGACCATACCCGGAAGCGGCGGAGAAGATCGCTCTCTAAAACGGTAAGTACTGCTTCGATTTAAAAAAAAACACCCGATTCCCCTAGACAAAATGAGCCTCAATCTAATGCTAAAAAATTTTTTTCGGGTGAACTCCCACTTTAAATTCATGATATAAATTAAAATGTTGAATATAATACAATTGTAGCAAGTTCTCTGGCCTTTTCCAGTCTAATGAGGATCCTCAAGGCCAAAGACAGCTGACATCCTTCCATGAAATAAATGATGGTGACTGCGCTGTGTGAGGAAGTGGAAAGAGCAGATGCACAGGGAAGTGAGTAGCAAAAACCCACCACTGAGTAATCGCTAAAACCAGTGGGGGTGGGAGGTCTGTGGGTCAGTGATGGTGAACAGCAGTAAGCATAAATTAAATATTAACATATACTATAATTAAATGATGAAGTCATGTGATGCCACGCGTAGGGACAGGAAGTACCAGACCCCACACATCCTAACGGGAGGAACACGAGCACGGCGCTCGTTTTGTTTGGAAACACCTTACCATTGGAAATGTGAGTTTTTTTACCCTTTCTTTTATATTAAACCTTTTATGCGGAGCTGCACCATTGCCTTCCTCTTGTTTTTTGCTTACATACCCCTCTGAGCACCCAACACCCAGTGGATGCCTAGGTGGTAACGAAAGATAGAGGAAGTGCACCTATCAAGACGGATCGCACGAACTCGCCGTTCGTAGGAGATAGGCCCACTGCTAGAGGCCTCCATGTGAGTGCACGTCAGGGGCGGACTGGCCCAGGTGGAAAAGAGGACATTGCCCCCCAGGCCGCTCACATTATATTTAAAAGGGCCGCAGCGCTGTTTTTTTTTTTTTTTTCTTTCAAAACTCGGCAGCAGCGGCCACCGATTGGCTGGCTGGCTGCTGCCGCGCTGCATTGTGGGAGTTGTAGGAAGCCAGGACATGTGGCACGTCAGGGGAGGGTCAAGGCAAGCGCCGTACATCGTGGGCTGGCTGCAGAGAAGAGACCGAGTCAGAGAGACTGCACACAGCTGAACCAAAAGTAAAGTAAGGTGCCGTGTGATGTCTGAGTCTGACTGTGAATGTAATGATGACATGCCAGTCTTTAGCAGTGCTGTGATATCAGCTCTCCTCCCTGCATGATCTTCCTCCATAAGTTTGTGACCCCCTCCCCCTTCTAGATACTTGTCGTCTTGCTCACATTCTCCCTCACTTGTGCCCAGGACAGTCTCAATGCAGTCACCCCTGTACTCTCCTTCTCTGCCCCATAGTGGATTGTTCCTCCAACTCACTGCCCCCAGGCTGTGTATTCCGTTCTGCCCCCCCCCCCCCCTCCCATTCTGTCACCTAGATTCAGGTCTTCTATCTTATCCAGTGCAACTTCTCACTCTCTCTTCTAGTCTCATTTCCCCCTCAATTCTGCTATAAATCTCCCATTCCCCCCCTATCCAATGTAACTTCTACTCCCCCCTCTACACTATCATCACCCCTAAATAACTAATTAACCCTTTACTGACTGATCTGGTTAATGTGTCATTTTCTATCACCTATAGCTTAGATCTGTCATTATAGGATTCTTAATGTAGTCTGAGCGCTAGTCCAATTGCATCCATAATTTCACATTCACACTTGTGCAATCGCAGACATCGCATGTGATCCGCACTGCATTGCCATGTACATCGCATGTGATCCGCACCGCATTGCCATGTACATCGCATGTGATCCGCACCGCATTGCCATGCACATTACATGCGATGTCTGTGCAACTGTATTTCTGAAATCCCATCACATTGACACCAGAATGGTGCAGGACTATTTTTTTGTGTCCACACTGGAATCGGATCACATGGGTGTTGACACCCAATGCGATCCGATTCCTGTACCATTTTATAGTTCACACTGCAACCTGCGAACCAATCAGGGGGTGTCATTAGTTTTCTATTGACACCCGCAGTGGTTCGCAGATGTCAGTGTGAACCATCTGTGATTCAGGTGTGATGCGGGAACCCGCACAGGATCCGCAGGGTATCCCACATCACACCACTGTGAACCCTATACCGTCGTGTTTACCGCGATATTCGGGCGCTAGCGGTGAGGTTTTAACCCCCGCTAGCGGCCGAAAAACACACCGCTCCTATACCGCGGTAAAGATGCGGCTAGCAGGACTTTTGGAGCGCTCCTGCTAGCGCTCCGCTTCAGTGTGAAAGCCTTCGGGCTTTCACATTGAACACTACAGGGCATGATTTTTCATGCGGTATAGAAGCGCTATTTTTAGCGCTGTACCGCATGAAAAACGCCCCAATGTGAAAGGGGCCTAATTGTTAAAAAACAAATTCAATGGATATTTAATAAGCATTAATCTGTGTGTGTGTGTTTGGGGGGGGGCTCGCAATCTCCAAAACCAATCTCTCTATGGGATCAGCCATGATCCTTCTCCTTGTCCAGGATTCAACTCTCCCACCCCCCTCCAGCAGACCTAATCCCCCTGTGCACCCAGCAGCTTCTCTTCTCTCAGCACACAGGGGGATAGTTTCAGGATAGGGGCGAGGGTGCCTTCCTGAACCTTGCACTCTGTATGTAGCATCCTCCTGAGCCCTGCACTCTGTACGTAGCATCCTCCTGAGCCCTGCACTCTGTACGTAGCATCCTCCTGAGCCCTGCACTCTGTACGTAGCATCCTCCTGAGTTCTGCACTCTGTACGTAGCATCCTCCTGAGCCCTGCACTCTGTACGTAGCATCCTCCTGAGCTCTGTACGTAGCATCCTCCTGAGTTCTGCACTCTGTACGTAGCATCCTCCTGAGTTCTGCACTCTGTACGTAGCATCCTCCTAAATTCTGCACTCTGTACGTAGCATCCTCCTGAGCCCTGCACTCTGTACGTAGCATCCTCCTGAGCTCTGCCCTCTGTACGTAGCATCCTCCTGAGCAAAGCACTCTGTACGTAGCATCCTCCTGAGCAAAGCACTCTGTACATAGCATCCTCCTGAGCCCAGCACTCTGTACGTAGCATCCTCCTGAGCCCTGCACTCTGTACGTAGCATCCTCCTGAGCAAAGCACTCTGTACGTAGCATCCTCCTGAGCCCTGCACTCTGTACGTAGCATCCTCCTGAGCCCTGCACTCTGTACGTAGCATCCTCCTGCATGTAGCACCAGCATACAGGAGGCACACTGACCACCAATATGCTGGGCCAGTGGTTACCTTTTATTTATCTCATGGATGAAATGTGAGAAATAACATATATATATATATAGATATATATATATAATCATAAATCATTCCATAAACACATAGCACATACACTGCATATATCAATTGAGGAATATATGCTTATAAAATAGTTTACCATTTGCAGATAAAAATAAAAAATAAAAATAAATATATATATATATATATATATATGTCCCCGGTTTTCATTTAAAAAATCTGGTCACCTTATACTAAGGGGGGGTTTGCACTGGGGGTGTTTTCACTAAGGGGGGTTTGCACTGGGGGTGTTTTCACTAAGGGGGGTTTGCACTGGGGGTGTTTTCACTAAGGGGGGGTTTGCACTGGGGGTGTTTTCACTAAGGGGGGGGGTTGCACTGAGGGGGGGTCCAGAGCTGTGGGGGCTGTGTAATGTAAAGGGGTCCAGAGGTGCAGGGGGCTGTGTAATGTAAAAGGGGTGCAGTGATGCAGGGTGCTGTCTGTGTAATGTAAAAGGGTCCAGAGGTGCAGGGGGCTTTGAGATGTAAAGGGGTCCAGTGATGCAGGGTGCTGTGTGAGGTGCAGGGGGCTGTGTAATGTAAAGAGGTCCAGAGGTGCAGGGTGCTGTGTAATGTAAAGGGGTCCAGAGGTGCAGGGGGCTATGTGATGTAAAGGGGTCCAGTGATGCAGGGGGCTGTGTAATGTAAAGCGGTCCAGAGGTGCGGGGTGCTGTGTAATGTAAAGGGGTGCAGAGGGCTGTGTAGTGTAAAAGGGTCCAGAGGTGCAGGGGGCTATGTGATGTAAAGGGCTCTAGTGGTGCAGGGGGCTGTGTAATGTAAAGGGGTCCAGTGATGTAGGGGGCTGTGTAATGTAAAGAGGTCCAGAGGTGCAGGGTGCTGTGTAATGTAAAGTGGTGCAGGGGCTATGTGATGTAAAGGGGTCCAGAGGTGCAGGGGGCCACTTGACTGGACTTGCCCCCCAGGCCTTAGGCTGCCAGCCCTCCCCTGGTGCACGTGCATGTGATATATTATCTTCCATACCCGCAGTCACAGTATTATGCCATATCTGCCCTTGTCTTTCACTTTCAACATAACCATTTGATGTGGAGATTTTGATGTCACCTCTACCCTGCTGAGCCTGTGAACTCGGTATAGCGTCCGAAAAAGGGTTAATACCGCCCGCGTTGCGGCGGTATTACCGCGCTTTCCCATTGATTTCAATGGGAAGGCGCGGTATAGGAGCGCTGAACACACCGCTCCTATACCGCGGTAAAGATGCGGCTAGCAGGACTTTTGGAGCGCTCCTGCTAGCGCACCGCTTCAATGTGAAAGCCTTCGGGCTTTCACATTGAACACTGCAGGGCATGATTTTTCATGCGGTATAGCAGCGCTATTTTTAGCGCTGTACCGCATGAAAAACGCCCCAGTGTGCAAGGGGCCTTACGCCGGTCGTATCTTAGCAACAGAGAAGCGTATCTCAGTTTGAGAATACACTTAAAGATACGACGGCGCGGATAAGGACTTACAACGGCGTATCTACTGATACGCCGTCGTAAGTCTTTTTGAATCCGGCTATTTGTTTTTATAAAAAAAATTTGCACAAATATAGATTTCTTTTGGTGTTATTTGATCGTCACTGTTTTTTTTTGCGAAAACAATATTTTGTACTTTCTGTCATAAAACATATCCAGTAAAATCAAATTTTGTTATAAATTTAGGCCAATGGTATACAGTATATATATATATATATACTTGAAAATTGATCAATCATTCATTGAGGCCCTTAAAATTTCAAGATAGTACAAATACCCTCCCCCCAAAATCCCCTTTTATGGAAAGTAGTCATTCTGAGGCATTTTGTAAGAGACCTGGTGAGTTTTTTGTAATTTTTTGTCACAATTTTGTAAAAAATTAAGAAATTAAATAAAAAAAAATGTTTTCACTTTTTTTTTTTTATATATATATATTGTCACCAGTGCAGTACAGCATCATGGTATCACTAGTATGGCAGTGATCAGGGACACTGACTGGTGACAGCATGTTAAAAAAAATATATATTTTTTTACAGTAAATGCATTTTTATTTAATATTTAAATAAAAAAAAAAAATTATATATATATTTTTTTACATACTTTAATCAGACTACTCTTGTACTACTCTGGGGAAGGAGGATTAGGGATTTTTTTCAACTGTCAAGAATGGGTTAAGTTCGTGGCATCTGTGAATACTAGTGATCTGTGATTGGCTACAGCTAATTACATGGTACAGGGTGCTGTAACAAGTCCAGGTACCATGTGATTGCCGTGGGCCAATCACAGCTTACTAGCAAATATGGCAAAGCTCTTATGCATCATATCGGTCGTGCGTGCGTGCGTGGGGGGGTTTGCGCACCTGCCTCCTGTGTCTGTACAGGCCAAATTACATATGGGTACGTCACTTTGCCTGTACATGTCGCCCGCAGTAAATGTACTGTGGCAAGTGATTAAAACATGGACGGTGTCAGTAGGGCAGTGGATGGCGTCAGCAGAGGTTGGTTTCAGTAGGGCAGTGGATGGTGTCAGTCAGTAGAGCAGTGGACTTTGTCAGTAGGGCTGGGGGCAGAGTCAGTAGGGCAGAGATTGGTGTCAGTAAGGTAGTAGATGGTGTCACTGTTTTTTTAATTTTGTAATTTTTTTCAGCTTTCAGCTACACAGGATAGTCCCTTTCAGCTACACTGGATAGTCCCTTTCAGCTACACAGGATAGTCCCCTTCAGCTACACTGGATAGTCTCTGTCAGCTACACTGGATAGTCCCTTTCAGCTACACAGGATAGTCCCTTTCAGCTACACAGGATAGTCCCCTTCAGCTACACTGGATAGTCTCTGTCAGCTACACTGGATAGTCCCTTTCAGCTACACAGGATAGTCCCTTTAAGCTACACAGGATAGTCCCCTTCAGCTACACAGGATAGTCCCCTTCAGCTACACTGGATAGTCCCTTTCAGCTACACAGGATAGTCCCTTTCAGCTACACAGGATAGTCCCTTTCAGCTACACAGGATAGTCCCCTTCAGCTACACTGGATAGTCTCTTTCAGCTACATAGGATAGTCCCTTGCAGCTACACTGCATAGTCCCCTTCAGCTACACTGGATAGTCCCTTTCAGCTACACAGGATAGTCCCTTTAAGCTACACAGGATAGTCCCTTTCAGCTACACCGGATAGTCCCTTTCAGCTACACCGGATAGTCCCTTTCAGCTACACAGGATAGTCCCTTTCAGCTACACTGGATAATGAATGAATGGGAAATGCTCTGTGCTGAGAATTTTCCTGTTAATTCACAAACTAAAGCATAGGAAACACTGTTTTCTATGCTTCAGTTATGAATGAACACAGTGCCGATCACTCATTGGGGGTTATTTACGAAAAGACAAATCCACTTTGCATTACAAGTGCAAACTACAAGTGCAAAGTGCACTTGAAATTGCACCGAAAGTGCACTTGGAAGTGCAGTCGCTGTAAATCTGAGGGGTAGATCTGACATGAGGGGAAGCTCTGCTGATTTTATCTTTTTTATCCAATCATGTGCATGCTAAAATGCTGGTTTTTATTCCCCTACATGTCCCCCTCGTATCTGTACTTCCAAGTGTAATTTCAAGTGCACTTTGCACTTGTAGTGCAAAGTGGTTTTGCCTTTAATAAATAACCCCCATTGTGTTCATTCAGAAATAAATGTCATTTACTGGCCCCTTCCTTCGCTCTCCATCCTGAAACATTCTGAACAGCAGCCAATGGGAAAGGAGGGAAGCCGGCAACACTGCAAGAAGGGCGCACGGGGTGATTAGGGTGTGTCTAGGCACATCCGGCACACCCTGTGCACATGCCTATGGTTTAGTCTATCTAGCTATCATCTACTGTCGCTTGTGTGCATAGGGGAATCCTTTTTTTTCCCGGATCAACCTACTGGAGGATCGGGAAAAAAATGACCCATCTATAGGCAGTCCTACCTTCACCGCTTGTTCTGGTGACAACTGTAAAATGTTGGATTTCCCCTCACTTTCTGTTTCAGTGACAGTTGTCTCTAGGACACATAGAGGAGCAGATCTTTCCATTGAGAACTTGACAGAGGGTCTAACCCAGGGGTGGGCAATCTCGGCCCTCCAGTTGTGGTGAAACTGCAAATTCCATCATGCCTCTGCCTCTAGGAGTCATGCCTGTGATTGTCAGGGTTTTGCAATGTCTCATGGGACTTGTAGTTTCAAAACAGCCGGAGGGCCGAGTTTGCCCTCGCCTGCCCTTTCCCACGCTGATCTACAACTAAAAATAACGGGGTAGATTCAGATAGGTTAGCGGATCTTTAGATCCGCGTAACCTATCTGATTTACCTTACGCCGCCGCAATTTTGTGAGGCAAGTGCTGTATTCAGAAAGCACTTACCTCAAAACTTGCGGCGGCGTATCATAAATCTCCCGGCGGAATTCAAGTATTTAAGTGTAGTATTTAAATCAGGCGCGTCCCCGCGCCGATTTAAATGCGCATGCGCCGTCCGCAAATTTTCCCGGCGTGCATTGCTCCCAATGACGTCGCTAGGACGTCATTGGTTTCGGCGTGAGCGTAAATTACGTCCATCCGTATCCGCGAACGACTTACGCAAACAACGTAAAAATTCAAAACTCGGCGCGGGAACGACGTCCATACTTAACATAGGATACGCCTCACATAGCAGGGGGGTAAGTATACGCCGGAAAAAGCAGAACGCAAGCGACGTAAAAAAAAAGCGACGGGCGGGCGTCCGTTTCTGAATCGGCGTAAATGCTCATTAGCATATTCGATGCGTAAAAGACACGATAGCGCCACCTAGCGGCCGGCCTGGAATTGCAGCCTAAGATCCGACGGTGTAACACAGTTACACCTGGCGGATCTTAGGCATATCTATGCGTAACTGATTCTTTGAATCAGCCGCATAGATACGACCGGCCGGCCTTAGAGATACGACGGCGTATCAGGAGATACGCCGTCGTATCTCCTATCTGAATCCGGGCCAACATTTTTGCTTTTCATACACTTTAGTAAGAAGCCCCCAAACATCTACAAGCAACATTTTTACCTATCCAAAAATGAATTGTTTGTGAGCACTGGACATGATATTTTTTTTTTTTAATTTTCACAATTTATTAAAACATCTCACATATACAAAACACAAACACGTAAAAAAAAAAAAAAAACCTCCCTTAGCCCAGTCGAGGTGATGAGTCTTCCGATAGCATGAGATAGAGTGAACACCTGAATTTTAGAACGATTGGCCATTCCAAGCGTTTTACTGGCTTCTGGGCACAGCTTTTAGTCTCTCTCAAATAATTGCCACCAACCCCAGACAATTAACACAATACAACTTGATATGAAAAAAGTTGGATGTCAAGCTTTATTAGCACCATTGAATATGTTCAAGTACCTTAATTAGCACCCTTTGCACAATTTTATTGCTCACTCAACACCATTTTTGACTTGCTGGAAATCAGATGATACTTTGAGGTATTTAAAACCTATAGATGTTGTTGGTTTTTCACTTCTTCCATTAGAGATATTCAAAAAGCCACAAATGGTGCAAGTTTTCACGTTTTTTTTTATTTGGGTTTTTCATTTTTTGTTACAAAAGCTGACAATTATTTTCTTTCCAAAACGTGATGTTAAACTCGTGGAAGACTTCCAACTTTGCGTTGACTTGTGTTAAATTGCATTGCACAATGCTCCCTTATTGTTCCTTCTCTTTTGCCCAAGGTGGAATCACGTTGACGGTTGGAAAAACACATGGAATGTGTCAGCTTTCGTTTTTGTGAATAAAACAAGGCAAAGAGAGGATGGTTCTTAAGTTAGTTTTTTGGACTTTAATAGTTCATGTTATTTGAAACAGACTGGGCCAACTTCCAATCCGATTTCCTGATCGTGACCACCAATGTCCAAAGGTGCAATGTCTAGGATGGGTAAACGTGATGGCTTGTTGGTTCTGTATTCTATGACTGTTTTTCCCCATTCGCCAGTATGTTTCTGAAAGGAAAAGATAAAAATGGGATCAGTTATTGGTCCTAAATTTTAATTGGGCCATTTACTAAATCTGGAAGCCAGTTTTTTCAATAACAAAGCATTTCCTTTTTCCATCTCTGAATAAGTTCCCTCCACCCAATTAGATTCTAGAGCAAGGTTTCTCAACCAGGGTTCCATGGATCCTTAGAGTTTCTCCAGAGGTTGCTAGAGGTTCCTTGAACAATGAGCAAGTTCTGCCTCTCAGATAAGTTCCCACTGACACCATTGATCTATTTAGCTATCTGTAAGGCCGTGTACAGACGACCAAACAAGTACGATGAAAGCGGTCCGCCGGACCGTTTTCACCGTACATGTCTGGCCGGGGCTTTCTGTACGATGGCTGTACTAACCATCGTACAGAAATCCGCGCGTAAACAATACGCGGGGCCTGTCCACGGTGTCGCCGCGTTGATGACGCGGCGACGTGGGCGGGCCTGCCAGTTAAATGCTTCCACGCATGCGTCAAAGTCATTCGACGCATGCGAGGGATGGCGGGCGCTCGGACATGTACGGTAGGTCTGTACAGACGACCGAACATGTCCGAGCGGGCAGGATTCCAGCGGACTGTTTTAAAACAAGTCCACAAATATTTGTCCGCTGGGAAAAGGCCCGGCGGGCAAATGTTTGCTGGAATCCTGCACGCTCGGGCCAACACACGACCGAACATGTCTGCTTAAAACTGACCAGTTTCAGCAGACATGTTTGGTCGTGTGTACGGGGCCTAAGGCGTAATTTTTCCCAATGACTACAAGTGTAAAGTCGAGTAGACACTACAGTTTTTTTCTGACAGCTCTGGTCGGAGCCACTGTACTAACCATGTAAGGTTAGTCAAGCGATGTCCCCAGAGGAGCTGTTGTGTTCTGACAGGGGGAGAGCTCCGATCAGCGCTCTCTGCCATTGGGGCTTTATGAGCACTCTTCAGAGTAACCATCACACTATATCATGAGTTGTAGATATAGCAATTAGATGGGCTTCCACTCTCAATGCTGGACTTTTTAATTCATAATATAGAGATTATAACAGGAAGAGCTAGCAGAAAGGCAGGGACACTTACAACCTCCAGTTGACCCTTGGAGCATCCAAGGCCTATAAAAAGGAAAAGCCTAGAGCTGACTCTAGCAGTAGGCTGTTTGATTGCTTATGGGGCCACTCAAGGTAGGGGTGAAAGCACATCCCTGTCGCCCAGAACATGGGGTGCATGCTTGTTTTAATACCAATCCATGGGATTAGTAAATATAAAAAGGAAAGGATCACCGCTACTGCCAACCAGCCCAGGTGAATAAATGATGAAGAGCGGCCTCACCCTACATGTCTCCATGTCAGCCCACTGTGGTCTACTGGGCTGAAACTTTAATAAACCAAACAAATGTTCCACCAAATGTTTTCCACTTTGATTATAGTGGACCAGTATTGTTTTGCCCCTTGACCTACCGTGCAACCATCTTCAAGGACGCTGTACGTGAATCTGGTATTGCCTTCTGCCCTCAGCTCAACATCGTTGGATCCTTGCAGTATGACGGCCTTCTTCAGGTTTCCAGTCTCTTCATCCATGTAGGCAATGCTGTTCTTGCAGTGGTAGGTGACATTCTGAGAGGCTTGGTTAGCCAACAGGCGCATGAAGGCGAGTTGAGTGGCCATGTCCTTGGCTGTGATTCCTTCGTCGTGGTATTCAAACTGTTGAAGGGAAGGAAAATGAATTAGCTTGAATATATGGATAAACATACACTTAAAATAGTATACTGAAGATCGAAAGTCATAAACCTGTTACTATTCAGAACTATTATTAGCCATCACATATTTACTTTGGAGTGTATTGGGCTAATAATAGAGGTTTATAACATTATTGTTAGTTATTTTACATCCTTGTTCTGTGTTTTTTGGTGTTCTGCTATGCAGTTTCATGTGCCACAACTTTTGTTGGACAGTCGTGCTGTTGGTTCTCCCACCTGGGCAACTTTGGCCTTTGCTGACCCAGGTAAGCATACAACGAACCTCCCAGATTTTCTCAATAAGGGAGACTATTCTGTCTCTCCTAAATACATAATGGAGGTCACATTATATGAAGGCTTTACATCAGTATGGGCTAATAAAGAATAGACAAGTCTCAGCAAAAAAATATGTAATGTGCCAGAACTTTAACAGATGGCTACTAAACCTAATTTTATAGCATATGGGAAGCTTATTCTATAGCCTGTTTAAATTAAGGTAGTTTGGAGAGTTTTAGTTCAGATTGTGCTCTACATACAAGTTATAGATGTCAGGTCAACATGTATTTACACTCTAACTGTAGCAGACTGTTAAATAAAGGCTTTCAAAGGAAACTTTCTTTGGTTCCATGCCTGTACAAAGACTAGAAATTGGACCCACCTGTGTGCCTCCGTTAAGAGTCTCGCCGAACCAGAGGTGCTTCTTCTCCTTGTTGGAGGTGTCGATGTACCAGTTCTTCTGTGTAATTTCATCTGGGTTGGCATGGATGCAAGTCTCGCCAGAGGAGAAGTCGCAGAAGACTCTGATAGCATCAGAAGTGCAGCCTTGGTTGGGGTCAATCCAGTAGAATCCTAGAAAGGAAGTTTACTATGATTATTGGTTGCAATGAGAGCTTTCTCCTGAAACCTATCTTATCACCTTATCCACATATTAAGAAAAGCTAAGATATAATCTTGGCAGGTTTTCTACTTACCACTTGTCCATTCGGGGTGGCTGAGTCTTAAGTCCCGGCAAGTACGAGCAGGGTTCTTCCTGGAGCCTTCTGGGGTCAGGATGACCTCAATTTGTTGGTTCAGGGATTTCAGAGTGGCATCAACTTCATAATCCTTAGGTTTGCGTTCAGGCTGGTCAGCTCTGTAGTATTCACCGCCATCACCACCATCATATCCACCACCAGATGTACCAGCATGACCAGGAGGACCAGGGGGACCAGGTGGACCCTAAAATTTTACAAAAAAAATAGTAAATACATACTGAAGTTTTATTGTTATAATGCACTTTATGTGTTAAATAGAAAATATGAAATCTAATTAAGCCATCCTTCTACTTTACACTCTACATCATCTTCTTTAGATTTGCAGAAACAAAAAACAAAAATGGAGAAATAGTTATAGCAATTACTGTGATCCTACACAGTCTGTGAACCAGCACATTTTTGATTTGTTTGTTTCCATCTAATTTATGATCATCTCATTTATATTTCTGTAAAGAACTAATTTATTCCATACAAAAATTAAGTATATCACAACCCAAGTAAAACAAGTCACCTAAAAGCTTCACCTGAACGTAAACCCCCAATTGGCCCTAAATCTAATCAATAAACTCAACCTAACTCGTAAACTTAACCCAAATGTTATTGGCTAGCCCACTAATGTAACCCTAAATTAACCTTTGAACTCAATCCCCTAAACTTGAAACTCACCCTATGCATTATTACAATGGCATCAGTTGTACAATTATGTGTAAATACTAGCATTAACAGCATCCTAATAATTGTTTGCCCCATAAAACAACATGCTAAAGAGACAGTTATCAAAAATTAGCACTAATTATTTTTTTTACACTAAAGGCTATTGACTCATCTATAAGCATTATTTCAACCCATAACTTTCGTTCCTTTTTTGCTTTTGCATTTGTAAGACATCAAACTACCCAGTTATTGCAAACTTAAAAAAAATTAAATGTGAGAACATGATTTTAAATATAAGAATCCCTGATAATTGTTCACCATTCCTATTACAATTACTATTTTCCACTATGGCTTTAAAGCTCAATCACAGGCAGATATAACATTAAAAACGAATGCAGCTCTGTATTTATTGTTATATTGTTGCATTTGTTTTTTAAGCTTAAGTACCTCAATTTGACTTGGAGTCAGCCTTTTGCAATCTCATATACAGCATTATTTAGACTGGGAGAGGGAAAGGCAGGACTGGGAACCAATCTGGTGTGCTGCATTCAATTGTAATAACAAGGAACATGCTGACTGCCTCGAGTTCTGTTTGCCTTATATTGAATAGTACATCAAAAGTTTCCTGAAGAAAGACACATTTGATCTTCTTCTTTTAAATTAAAAAAATTACTTACAGCAGGACCAGTGAAACCAGCAGGACCACGTGGACCAACGGGACCCATGGCACCAGGATGTCCAGAACGACCCTCTTTGCCAGGAGGACCAGAGGGACCTGAGGGACCCTGGAATAAAAAAAAAATTGCGTCATTAATAAAAAATAAAAATAAAAGAATAAATAATACCCAAATATGTGCCTCTGATTTGACATTGTTGACTGATCATTACATACCCTTGGGCCAACGGGACCAACAGAACCAGAGGGACCAGTCTCACCAGGAGTACCCTGAAGGAAAAAGAGAAAATGTATTATTAAAATTTGACTTAGATGTAATAAAATGAATTCCTAGTTTTGTGAGATAGAATATCCAAAAACATATGACTTGAAGCCAAAACAGTTTTTTGATAAAATAGAGAGGGAAGGGGCTAGAGCCTCAGTCAGGTTTTTATTGTCATCTTTTTCTCTATTGGGGAGATTTAAAATTACATTTTGGCAGGACAGGAAGTGATAGGAAATGTATTCAATAAGGATGTAGACAATTTTTTTTAAAACAAAATATATTTTTTAGTGGAGTGGGGAAGAGTTAGAACTTAATGTTTAATGATGTCCGATCTTTCCTTTACTGGTGACTAACATTCTCTCAATTCCTTGCCTGGATGGCTCAAGGACAGGAAGTGAGGGAAAATCTCCCCAATGGGGGTCACAGACAGAAAAAATAACTAGACAAAGTTTAAGTCTTCCCAACGCTATCCAAAGCTAAAGGAAAGATTTTTGACTAGAGGTGGGCTTTAAAAATGGCCAAAAGGTATTTGCAAAACTTTACATTGCAATATACATTACAGTTCAAGAAAATAATATTTATGTTTTAAAAAGCACTGATAAAAAGTGGTAAATAAAGAAAATTTTGGAATGTAACATACTTTGTATTATGATAGAACCACTGGTTGTGGCTAACCCTAAAGTAACCAGAAATTGAAAGTGCGCACTTCAGCACAATATGGTTGCTAAGGCAGCAACCATATTTTTTTCCAGACATGGTCCCTGTACCTGTCATATAATAATATAATATGCGGTAAATTATTATAAAGCCATTTAACCTCTCGGAATTAGAGGAATAATAATTTGGTGTCGTGGGCATTGTTTCTTTAGTATTGAAATGTCTTCTCTATATTGTCTGGGGGTTGTTCCATTTTCCTTGCCAGTCCAGAACTACCCCTTTGGATTTGCCTAAATTTGCCTTTCTGTGACTTTGGAAGGAAAATTTGACTATAATTAAGGAACACTATACTAGAGGAACACTGATAATTAAAGTTCTCTATAATACTTTGATAACAAAAGAGTTTATCTATTCAGGGACGGGGGTCATCCTTTGGAACTTATTTGCACCAAGAGTAGATTCTGATCTAGATGTAAAACGTCTTAGAGATTCATATGTTACACGCAATATGTTGTTCTACTGAATCTTCAATTTTCAAAAGATTTTATGAGCAGAAAAATTACCTAATTCTGTTCTTTAAATTAAACCTACAGTATATACACTAAGTAATAAGGAACCATAGACAAGACAGAAAGTGGAAGGCCATATGGCCAGATCCATCAGATTTTCTAGCCCATCTTCTAAAAATGGGAATATTGTGGTATAAAATTAAGTAATTAAATGAAGATGTAGGTAAAGTTTAACATACTCCACACATCTACATTTTTATAAAAACAACATTTATTCGACTCTAGTGGGAACTAAGGCTGGCATAGAGGCCTGTTTTACCGGTCCTATATGCAAAACATTATTGAAGTATTTATTTCCCTACGTATAGCGTTGGATGATAGGCTGGTTCATTTTGAAATCTCCTTTGTGACTTTATAAATGAAACCTAGTAGTATTTGGACTTACTTTGCTCTCAGGGTTTTTTTGTTTTTTTGTTTTGCATGTTTTTACTTGCATGTATAATAATTTATAAAGACTTTATTCTTTGTACTTACAGAAGCACCGGGAAGACCTGACAGACCACTGTGTCCTTTGCGACCATCCAGACCTCGGCCTCCTTTCTCTCCAGCCTCACCCTTGTCACCACGAATACCTTGTGGACCCTACAAGTAAAAGGTGGTTAGATATGCTCATGGCTCATTTTAAATACACATGGACTCAGGGCAAAGGTCATGCGAGTGGGTATCAACTGGATGATTTTAAGGAGGCATATGATAGTTCTGAAATAGATTAATAATTTGTAGTGGATGTGTAAAGTTTTGCCAGTATATTGAATCAGTTTCTTCATTCCACCCAAAACATTTGTTATATTAACCTTAATAAACTGAAAGATGACACCCTTCTCCATTAAACAAGAAGTCAATTTTATATAGACTTCTGTACTGCCCACCAAATTCATCTCCATTACCTGCTAGCATCTTGTAAGGTTCCTTAGGACAAATACTTAATAGGTTTCTTATTTAAAACCATTCTGATCATGTTTAGTCTACAACAGTGGTCTCCAAGCTGTAGCCATTTGCTTGCTTTTATATGGCCCTTGGGGCACTATTTCCATGCACTGATACAAACAATGGGGCATAATTCCCCTAATTGACACCAAGGATGGGGCACTATTCCTCCCAATTACACCAACAATGGGGCCCAATGACACCAATGATGGGGCATAATTCCTTCCAATGACACCAACAATGGGGAGTCATTCCTCTGACTTACACCAAATATGGGGCATTGTTTATTCCCACTAACTTTGGGTCCTTTACTTCTTCCACTGGCCACAGTCCAGTTCTTCTTAGGGACAGTAAACTGGCTCTTTGTTTAGAAATTTTGAGACACCTGGTCTACAACAATCACAAACACCAATTCTTTTTCCCATCCTTTCTCAGCCTATAGTTAAAGTAATATTCCCTATTATAGATGCTGTTAGTTCCATACACTAATTCTTCTGTGTATTTTTTAAAGGTTCTCCCAACGCCATCCTGATTTTAGTTATGGTTGAAATTTGGAAGGCTAAAAACTCCTGTGGCAAGATCATCCACAATGACCACCCATACTGCAACCTCAATGAAAGGTTCAAGAGGTAGAGTAAAACAGGAAACGAAATTCCAAGATTTTGAATGTTAATATACAGTATATTAGATACTTACAGCAGGACCTCTTGGACCAGCTGAGCCAGTGACACCAACGGGACCAGATGGACCCTAAATAGAGAAAAATATTAATAAAATGGTATATAGAGTAAACAAGTCACAAACTATTGTCTGATCAAGGATTACCACCTATTTGTTATCGGTTGCTGTTTTCCAATCTAACACCCCTGTAATTAATTTAAGAGTAGACTTTGAGCAGTAGTATGCCTAGGGCAAATACCCATTTGATCCCTTAAGCAAAAATGTCCTGGTCATGTGGTCTACTACATCATCGATGGCATACTGAATGTTTAAGAACACCGGCTGTAATATAGATTGCCTGTAAACTAATGTCTCACTAATACTTGAAACCTATATCACACTACTTCAACAACAAGGCATTTACATATTTTGTTATGTGCTATAACGCACGTGTGCTTCTGGTTATTGCATATGTACATTGCCACTAAGGAAATGTTGGAGCAATGTATAAAATTAATGTAAATAAGATACCTCTCAACGAAATGTAAAATTGGAGTTTGCCAATTTCCTATATCCTGTAAGGTAAGTACATTTATCTACTCTTTCTAAGACATTGAGACCTGAAAATAATCTGCCTGTTTTGGTTTTATCTATATGATGTACAAGAATTACAGTTATTGTTCTGATACAATATCACTCTCTATACATGATAAACAAATTGTAAATGTATAAATGCAGTCAACTTACGCCTTCACCACGGTTTCCAGATTTACCAGCAGCTCCAGAAGAACCCATTGGGCCGGGAGCTCCAGCAAGACCAGCGGGTCCAGTGTTTCCAGGGTAACCACGCTCTCCCTAAAAGTCAACATTGAATGTTACAGTTGCAGTAAGGAGAATAGCTGAAGAAGAATGTTATTTAGATGTTTAACTTGAGCCACAGAGAGCATTCAAACTCTTCTTGGGTCAAACAACTTATTTAGAAATTAAGGTGGCAGAAATGGTAGTCTTAAGAATTGGCTGATATATGACCATCAATCCTACAGGTCATTAGTTACCTTAAAAAAAATGCAGATGCTACAGAACATGGTAGTGGGGCAGAAAGGGATCTTGGGTAGAGTTAATGGGACATCTCCATAGTACTGAAAAACGATTTAAACCGGCAAGTTTCTGGCTGCCTTGATAGTTATCAGGAAACATTATTATGGGTTTACATTTTTGATCAAGTCCAGCTACCCAAGACATTATCTGATCTTTAGGGAAGAAATGGCTGCGGTACCAACCAAATATTTTCTTCCTTTCATTCCCTCTCAGTCGAGCATATGACACCACGGAACTGGATTATTAAATGCTATTGTCATTATAGACAATTTTTGTTTCAAGCTCTTGCCACATCATGTTATATTTGGTGAGTCAAATTTACCTTAGAGCCTGGAAGACCATCACGACCAGGAGGACCATCGTTACCAGGGTGACCCTAAAATGTAAAAGAAATATAAAATATGTTAATTTTAATGAAACAAACATCCTGTTATTAGAAAAGCAGAGTGACAGTAACCACAAAGCACCTGGATGTAGTTAGTTATTAGGATATACTTTATCTTTTTTACTGATTGATTAAACATCTAAAGAAAAAGTTTGTTAAATGTGAGCATTTTGTAGTTTGTGTAGCACACTTTCCTATCTACCCAATAAAATGGAGAAATTTTTTTTTTTTTACGATTTCTGTTGGTTTTTATGCATAAATGAGCTGTCTGTTTTACAGTGCTGTAATAAGTATTGTGAATACCAACATACAAGGTGGACAGGGCAGTTCAAGTAACTAACTTTCAATGCAACGGTTTGGGTAGTAATTTGAAGGAATCATCAATGAGTGGAAAACAGAGCCTAAACATCCACAAGTCAATGTAGGCAGGATCCTAAGGCCCTGTTAATGTCCATGGGATTAAAACTACAGTAATAATGCTTGTGTAGTAAACCAGGTAGCCAAAGCTACCCCTTCCCCCTTAATCCACCAATTCTGTGGGTGGGCTGTTGCCTTTGAGATGTTGCAGGTGGTATAGAATTAATGGAGAACAAAGGAAGTAAGTGGGGCATCTAAAAATAATGGAATTTTACCTAAGCTGGCAAAATATATACCTACAAGCACTGAGAAGGGAACATATTTATAGTGTAAGCATCTGAAGAGGTCCTGTCCAGAATAAGGACTAAGATCCAGGACTTTCAAACAAGAACTTTAGTTACTTTTTTTCTTTAACAGACTTGTATACATTTAAAAGAATAATCAAAAATAATACCTACACAAAATGGTGACCTAAGAATTCACGGTTTTCCAGTTTGGTTATAAAATGGGCAACTTTTACATACCAGGAAATAGAAGACATTGGCTAAGAAAATTATTGATCCACAAATGTTTATCTAATATTGTCTCTCACCTCCATTCCTCTTCTGTTTTTAACTAATATTATATTACCAAACTAGATCTTTATAGGTATTTTAAACCTCTGGATTTTAGTTTACTACTTACATCACGACCAGCCTCTCCGGAATGACCAACGGGACCAGGAGAACCAACAGAGCCAGGGGGACCACGAGAACCAGCAGAACCAGCAAGACCAGAGGGACCATTCTCACCCTAAAGAGGATAAAAGCAAACTTTGTCTATTATACAGGAGACTTAACCTTCTCAACAGTCCAACTTATTAACGTCAAAGGCTACAGAGTAAACTAGAAAATGTTGTTCTGATGTTGATGCCTATTCTCAAAAAGATTACAAAGCACATATGGCAATTGTTAACGGTTAACCTAAGTTGACTGGTTCCTTTCAGCCCACCATAAGCTATCTATATATACTTTCTCTTGTTCCCCAAGCCCTACTCCAAAGATGCCATGGTTTTCAATAACTCTGAAACAGCTATATGCAGTTTGGAATACATTTCTTTAAAATATTAGACTGTATCTTTGTGGTGAACCAGTAGCTTTGGATGGACAGCTGACTCTGGGGAATAAAATAATTATCTGCATGGCTTCATGCACTATTCCGAATAAAGGAATGTTCTTCCCCTTTGGGCTTTGTGAAGAAAGCAATAAAGGCAGAAGAAGACCAAAAAGGTTCATTGTGATGCTCCTAATGGAAATTACTATTCTAAAAGAATCATACCTATAAACAACAAGAACTGATATTTGTTGTTTCATTATGCTATTTGATGTTTGTTCCTTAACCTCAATCTTATTGTCACAGGTAGAATTCAAATATTCTGTCTTGTTGGTAGGGAATTAATAAATTAATAAAAATGTTTCCATTAATTAATTAATTAATTTATTTATTGCTTCCTTTGTCCCATTGGGAAAATGTTCCTACATTTCATTTTCTAGAGACACAACAGTAGGTAAAAGGAATCCCTCCAAGGTCAGCTGTTATTATGGTGTCTACATTGGAAGATACCTCTTCACCACCTGCTTTGGTGATGACCGTAACATTTTGGATCTTCCATCACTTTGTGTCCCATTAACAATGGTTTCCAGGATGAATCAAAAATGTTTAAATTCCCCAGACAGCATTAAAATTTGACAGGGGTCTTATTTTATCCAAAACATAAAAAAAAAAGTTTGGGCTATAGATATAATAAGGATATGCACATTGACAACTGTGCTGTAGTTTGCCTTGGATTCATTAGCATGAGGTCACTATTGTGAACCCCTGTGTAGTACACACTAGCTAAGTTTGGTATACTTTTTAATAATGGCTGTAACATTTCAATAATGATCTCTAAAGAGCCTTGGGGCAAATGAGATCCAATGCAAGCACAAAGCACATGAAAGACACTTGCCAGTGTGCATAAAACTCCCATACACAGGCCCAGTGTCTGCAAGAAAATTGCCATAATCAGAAATTAAAATTACCCCATATATTTTGACTTCAATACCAGGCCGAAAAAACGATCTGGCTGAACAATGAAGTGAGAGTGGTCATTGAAACACTTCAACATCCAGAAGCATGGCTTGACCAAGCAATCCTCTTTTACACTAAACATATGCTGTATATGGCAAAATCATTTAAACATCGTACTCTCAAGTGTGGTCACTTCCTGGTCCACTAATAAAATAAATAAAGGACATTTATGATTTTGTTTGCTGTGGGTTTTAAAATGTGAATATGGTTAATTAATGCTCTTACGTTTGAACCAGCTCCACCAGGAAGACCACGCTCTCCTCTTGTTCCAGGAAGACCAACAATACCACGAGAACCGAGAACACCAGATGGACCAGAAGCACCAGGGGGACCCTATTTGGAAATACAAAATATAAAAATGTTATTACTTTTGCGATTTCATTATACTATTATATTTCTGCACTGGGCAAATAAAAAAATGATGTAAACTCTAACAAAGAGCTGCCCTCATTTGCTCCATTTTGGCCTTTTAAATCACTGAATAGGTTTTGTACAATGTAATATCAGGTCGATAAGTGCAAGAAATACCTGATGAAAAATCCAGTGCTGCCCTGTGCACTATGCAGTGTTTTAAAAAAAATGTTATCGGCTCTGCCTAGTTCACCTCTGTGAACCACAAAACACCTTCCCCATGTTATGGAGGGTTGATATGCTGCTACTCCATAAATAGGAGAAAATAAAGGAAAAAATGTTTTGATACTGTTTAATCAAATCCAGTAAATCAATGGTTCTCAATACCAAGGCCTAGTAAGTTCTTTTAAAACCTTCTATACCCCAACAATAAAAAATACATTTATGCTCACTCAAAAAAAATATGTTAATACCAATTGAAATGCTTGAAGGGGCTGAATGTCATTATAGGGGATGGGGATGTTGAATGGGTTGCTTTAGGGAACCCTGCAGTAGACTTGGTGGCCTTGTAAAGGGTGAGGTTTCTGAAGGGGGTTGTGGGACACTGTTGTAAGTTGGGGGGACTATGGAGTTCTAGAGGCTCCACAGCAAGCTGGTGGGGCATTTTGGAAGGATGGGGGTAGAGCACTGTGGAGGGCTAGAGCTTTGAGGGGGCCTGGGGTCACTGTGTGCCACTGTTAAATGTTGGGGGGCACTACATGAGCTGGGAAGCACTGTGGTAGGTTAAGGGATCTGTAGCTGGCCTAATCTTAAAAGAAAAAAACTCCTCAATTTGCCCCAAAAAGGCCAAAGCTTACTAACAAGATTTGCCTCCCATAGTTTTCATTGGAATTCGCCGCTAAGTTAAGGTTCACCAAATTTTAAACAAGATTCACTGAACCCTCAGATAATCAATCCCGGGCAGATTTGTTCATCCCTATTAGTTAATTAAGTTGATCTCCTTTTGTTTTAACATCAACAATTCAATGTAATGGCACTATTACTTACAGCAGGGCCAGCCTCTCCAGATGGGCCTTTATCTCCAGCAAGACCTAATGGGCCATGCTGACCTTGTTCACCGGGACGACCGAGAGGGCCAGAGTCACCACGAGGACCTCTTGCGCCATCTTTGCCAGGGTGACCAGTTGGGCCAGAAGGACCAACATTGCCCTGTAAAACAAATGCAAGTGAAACACATCAACAATAAATAACAGAGTTAATAAACTGTTGCAAAAGTTAATTTTAATACTTACTTCAAAGTAAACATTTCATCTTAATCACAGAAAGGTAACTGAGCTATGTTTGGCTGCGTAAACTAGCAGCTGCAGATAACTGATTTTACTATCTGAAAATGGGTGTTTTGTCCAGTTTTGGCACATTGTGGATGGGCTTACTAGAATTATTTTTATACTTATATGACTTTTGTATTCAAAATGATGACACTGAGCTTCCTCTATGGAAGTTTCTACCCAGTGCAGCCAATTCAATTGATACTCATCCTTGTTCACTGCAACATTGGAGCATGACAATAGATATCTAATCACTGAGACATGTGTTCCCTCAGACATTTTAACAAATAAGGTCCACAGTTTTTTATGTATTGTCTGTAGAAGAGTTTCCAGACTACTATACTGTATGGTTATTTTATAGTGTATATAAAACCAAAACTTTTTTTTTAGTTTTGGATAGAGTAGGGAAGGTTTATTTTTGGTTGTTTGCATATCATTGGGGAAAAAACCTTCACTTTCGGTCCCAGAGGAAAACTACTCAAGTTTGGAAAACATTTCCTGAAACAGGTGTAACCATTGGAAGATTTCCCTTCACCTCTGGTTGTGGGGCATCTCTAATATTTTTGGATTTATCCTCACTTTCTTCCTTGTTAAAAATGGCCACCTGTGGAAAATCTCCCCAATAGTGACTCAAAAACCTCACAGAGGGTTTAACCTTTCCTTACTATATAAATAAAATCTAAAACTTATAACTACACTTGCAACTGTAGCCCAAATTGGTCTGTAAGAGCATCAGTTGGGTGCTTTACTGCTACCTGCATTCTTGCATTAACAGCTCCAGCCACTCTGTCTTTGGGTTGTCCTCAATTAACATATGGAATAAAGATTTGGCATCTCTATAGCTTGGTGTGCTGCCAACTTTCTTCACATTACTACATTGTGGTGGCATGCCGGGGCGAGCACCCAATGTGGGGACTGCATCATGTCAGTGATATCTTCAAAACTTTTGTGTTTTATGTGAATGTCTCCCAAGTAATGTTGGGTATTTTATGGTCATCAGGAACTTTAAAGGTGGGAGTTCTATGAAGCTAAAAATTCAGAATTTTCATCATCAATCTTCTTCATTCCCATGTTTCCTAAGGCACACCCTTTCAAGGACTGTCTGAGATCATTCTAACGTATAGTATAGGCATTTGATTTTTTAGTTGGGGTGTCTTTTATTGTCCCCTCCTTTATGCCTCTTAAACTTTATGCCTCGTTTGTGCTACAGGTATATGTAATGAAAATAATATAAGATGTTTAACAGGGATATACAGCATCAGGGAGGAATCCAAGGATTTAATTATGGCAATTTCAGTGACAATGTTTATAAAGAAACCAGGTAAGATCCACATTTAAAATAATGGGTTTTGGGTAACTTTCTAAATAGGGTACATGACTTCAAATCTACATTGTGTCTCTCATTTCATATTCCCTTTCTCAGTCATTGCATAAAAAACAGTTACCAGTAACAGACTATTATAGAAGAAAGTGTACTTACAGAGGGTCCAGGAGCTCCTGCTCTACCAGCGGGGCCAGGGAATCCAGTAGCACCCTATGGATAAAAAAATATATATTCTCAAGATTCATAATTTAGTATACTAGCTAGTATCACTAGCTTCTTAAAATCACAAACTTGAGTGACTTTTCTTTTTTTTTCTTAACAGAAGGACCAACGTAAGTGACTTACAGAGGGACCGGCATCACCACGAGCTCCAGTGCTTCCAGCGGGACCATTTGGACCCTATAGAGAGAAAAAAGCATAATATTAAGGACAGAACTTTTTAATCATGGCCATATTTGACTTTGGTTGAAGACTTAATCCTATGGGTTTAGGTCAGTAGGTTACTTGAACTCCAGCAATGACTGCATTATTCAACGTAAGTAACATTGAACACATTGAATTATGTGCATTTGTTGCCAGTACCCCCCAGTAAAATATGCAAACTTGTCTGTCACTGCTTGTGTTTTAAATAGCAACAACAATTCTACTATAGTGCCTTTTGTATAACATATTTGTTTTCTAAAACTTTAATCTGTTCTTCTAAGTCAGGAGGCAAAAGCAATACCTTCTGCATTTACCTAATTGTACCCATAATGCCGGTTTAGTCTAATTTACACAAAATTATTGGGTAATTATCACTGTTAGTTAAAAAAAATATATATATATATATATTGCATTTTAGATCCTACCTAACCCACTAACCCATTGAGGCCAGAGCCTGTGTCTACTCTAGTCCTACTATTTCTGTGCCATTCTGGAACAGCCAACAGACGTTTGCACCAACCTACTCTAAACCTCAGCCAAACCATCCATTTCAGTCTTTCAGATCTTTAACAATTAAATATTAGACCCGTTTATTGGTGCCTCTGTATTAAAGTGTATGGTAAATATTTTAAATGTATTTATAGATTTAATAACTTACAGCAGGGCCAGCGCTGCCATGAGCGCCCAAAGGACCAGGGGAACCACCTTCTCCTTTGGGACCTTTGGGTCCTCTATCTCCCTTAGCTCCAGCATGACCAGCAGCACCCTGTTGAGGTAATTGAAAAAGGCTAATTACAATGATTTCCTTGGGACAATGAAAAGAAGTGTATATTTCAATTTTTTTAAAAGTCAATTACTTACAGGAGGACCAGCAAAACCAGTTGGTCCAGCGGGACCAGCTTCACCACGTTCACCCTGCACAGAGCCAAAACAGGAAAATATTGATATTTCAAACTGTATCAAACACCTATAACAAGCCATTTAAAAAAACTGAACCAAAATGTATCATAATGAGGAACTAGCAACATCTCTCAAAGCATTGATTAATATTATTGGTAAGTACTGATTCTGCTCACAAAATGGCAGACTCCACTTGCTACTTTTAAGTTACATATATTAATATAATTTTGTATTTTTCACTTACAGGTGTACCACGAGGACCAGAAAGACCAGAGGGACCAGCAGGACCAGATTCGCCCTAAAAAGGCAAAATAGATATCAGGGTCAGAGTAATTCCCATGTCTTTACTGGAGGTTTACAAAATAGAGGCTGCAGTGTTCCGCTGCATCCAAGAATTGTACTTACTCTATCACCAGGACCACCAGATGGACCGGGGGCACCAGCAGCACCAGCTGGACCCTAAAGAAGACAAATTAAAATATTAAAATAGTGTCGCCATGGATACTACATCCTTTTTTTTCCAGTAATTTAAACAGTCAGACTATGTTCAGGACCTTGTTCCATCAGTCAGATGCTCCTTTTCCCAGTCAGTAGGACCCCCACTTTCCAGCCAGTAGGACTAACTTTTTCTAATAACCATGGACGCCTCTTTCCAGCCAATTGGAACCACTTTGTCATACCTCTACCCAACCCGTAGGATCACATTGTCACATTTACCAGGCACACCTTTTCCCAACCAGCAAAACCACCTATTCCTAGCTAGTAGATCTGCCTCCTCTTAGACAGTATGGCTGTCTCTTCCCTTGATCCAGATACACCTCTTCCCAGCCAATAGGACTAAATTGTCCCATATACCAATTACACCTTTTCCCAGCAAATAAATTAAATAAGCAGTCTTCCATCTAGCCAATAGAACCACCTTTTCCCGTGTAGTAGGTACTCCTGTGCAGATTCAATAGTGCCGCGTCTTTCCATTGGCCAGGCTTCAATCCAGCAGGGCCAAATATTCACACCCACATGACATGTTTCTGCGCATCTAATAGGACCACCTCTTCCCATTCCCATGGTTTCATATCCCTTACTAGTAAATTCAGTCATCAAGTAAGGCCGTCACATTGGGCAGTCCTCTACCTATTCACTAGGGCACCTTATCCTATTCATTTGGGATTTCTCTTCCCATTTAAAAGACATGAGAAATTCATTAGTTCATTCTTTAAGCCTATCTCTAATCATTCTAGGCATTTTCTCTTTAGACTTTGTGCCCTGTCACAGAGCAGGCAAAGTCAACCAGAAAATGGCTATTTTACAAACAGTATATATATATATATATATATATATATATATATATATATATATATATATATGGTATATAAAAATGCACAAGCAAAGCAAAGTCTTAAGCAAAGGCCCTCTGTGTCTAATGTTGAATACCAAATAAAATGTACTTACACGACCACCATCTCTTCCTGGGTGACCATATTCTCCAGAGTTGCCAGCATCACCCTGTGGAGTAAGAATAGACACTGCGATGTTTTTTTCTGTATATTCTATTTGTGTGTAAACCCAGCCAATGAGCTTACTGGTTTTTTTTAATGTATATATATATTGTTTCTTAAACAAATTAGAGTGTCGACAATGGTTTCGGGGGGCAGGGGTGTGGGTGTTGTTAATGTTAGGTTTAATGGTTTTGGGAAAGTAATAAGTAAGGTTAATGTTCTTTAAGGTGAAGAAAATTGACATATACTTGGTGGTACTTGTTGGGTATCTTCTCTTATTTTACCTTCTCTCCTTTGGTTCCAGGAGTTCCAGCAGTACCTCTTTCACCAGGAATACCAGCAGGGCCAGAAGGTCCAAGGCCTCCATTCAAACCAGCAGCACCGGGCTCTCCCTAGGTATGAGGAAGACATAACACATTAACTCTCTAAAGTAGAATAAAGGCTGTTTTGCCAAATATGTCCATCATTTCATTATTAATATGCAGTGGTGGTTACCAGCATTCCACTTTCCTCAACCAATAACGTTAAAAACATTCTATTCTTGGTCCCTGAGCAGCAAAGCCATGTTAATTAATGTTGTGATGCAGAAACATCCATAAATGTGGGCCACACACCATGTCCGCTTTCAGGAATTAACTTTATTGAACAAACAAGCTGCTCTCACAGCAGCTGTAAGAGCAGCCTGTTGTCTAAATAAAGTTGCTTTATTGAAGATGACATGTCAGATTACCTTTTTTTGTTGCTTAGAAGAACTTTAACTGATTGCATGACATCTAAAAGCATTGCACCTCTAGAGTTGGAGTTTGTGGTCACTTTGGGAGCATAAGACAATGCATTTTTATTGTGACTCTGCATGCAGATTTACGCAAACTGCACCATAATCTCTACTCATCTTATGAATATTACAGTTCTTATGGATGTGGCCAATTCCAGTTGGCTACCTAGCCTGTCCCATGGCATATATTTACCTGTTCAGTTCATTGTTTGTGTCTTGTATTATGTAGTTCAGAATTTGACAGTTGATAATAAGCCACAGGAAAGGGCAGGTGGCCAAGGGACATTGTCGGGGACCAAGTAGAAGACCAGGGCAAGAGACAGGCAGGTGAAGGTAAAATGAATCACAAGCAGGGGCAACAGATCAGACGTGGATAACAGAAACCAAGCTAGAGATCAAGAGTCATTAAAAGGGGTGAAGGTCAGAAACAGATTCTAGAGAGTATGCTGAGTAATAACCAGGAGCAACAGATCGGGATAACTGCAGGAAGACTTGTTAGGGTGCTGACAAGTAGTAACAACATTTTAGTATAAATTTGGGCCTAAATCTGAAGAAGTCAGAAAAGGGGAAAGGTGAGGGTATGATCTGCTGATTAAACTACACCTGTAATGCTCATGAGCTTTATTTCAAAGCAAATATTTTATATCTCTTATATTACAACAACCAAAATACCTTTTGTCCATCAGGTCCAGGAGTTCCAGATGGGCCACGGGATCCCAAAGGTCCATGAGGGCCAGCACCACCACTTTCACCAGGGGCACCACGTTCACCCTGTGTTGAGATAAATAAAATTAGGGGAACACATTTTTTAACTCTCAATTTATCAAGTATATAATCAAATCATTTTTTTAAAGCCTTCTGTAGCAAATAAATACTTACTCTAGTACCAGCAGCACCAGAAGGACCAAAGTCACCAGGAGCACCCTATAAAAAAACACACAAGAGGAGTTATTGTCTACCCAGTTCTAGATGAACCAAAGAACTGGATTAAGAAAATGGAACGGGCCTTTTAGGTCATACTGAGCTGATCCTTAACTACTTAAGGAACAATTACTGAATTTCAAATGCCTTATTTAATGCTCCAAGTATGACAACACGTTTCCTCAACTAGTGTTAAGTTTAGAAATGCTACTCTTGCATTGTAAAGCTCACTAATGAAACAGATTGAAACAAATTTACTGCAAAATCATTATTTATCAGCAACTGGCAAGATTGAACATTAACTTTGCCTTTCATTTATGAATCTGCATGCCTGCCAACAATATAAAAGGTAGTATTTTGATGTTTTATTCCCTAACCTTAGCCTCTTAAGCTTTTCCCAAAGATTTACATATGTGGACAACCATCAAGCTCATTTTGCAAAGTACTTCCTCATGTAAAATGTATTTACACTTTAAATTAGCTTAAATATATTAGATGATTTCTATGCACACTGAACAATCTTTCTAAGAAAAGATCTTTCTATTAATGTGCACATTTTCATTTGATGAAATTGTGTTTCTGATAATGGAGGAGAAAGTGGGGAGTGCCATGGGTGCCTCTGAAGAAGCAATGGCAATTCCAAATAATCAACCTTCAGGCTCTACTAAAGAAGCACCATCTAAGGTTGTAGAAGACCTACAAACTTCTGAATGTTCCCTCATGCAACAAGATCACACAGTCTAGCACAGAGAGAAAGTGGGGAGTGCCATGGGTGCCTCTGAAGAAGCAATCGAAATTGGTTTGAGAAACTCATTCCAAATAATCAACCTCGAAGCTCTGCTAAAGGTGCACCATCTAGGGTTGTAGAGGGCCTACAAACTTCTGAATGTTCCCTCATCCGACTAGATCACACTGTCTACCACAGAGTACCATGGGTGCCTCTGAAGAATCAATGGCTTTTGGTTTGATAAACTAATTCCAAATAATCAACCTTCAGGCTCTACTAAAGGAGCATCATCTAGGGTTATAGAGGGCCTACAAAGGTCTGAATGTTTCCTCCAACTAGATCACACAGCCTACCACAGATAGACTATAATAGATATGCGTATTACTAGGGACTTAACTGTTCACACACATGCATGTGCCCATAGACTGCAAAGGGTTATATTTATATGCTCTAGTATAAAATAGATAATTTGATTAGATTGTGTACAGACATTTAAATGCTATCATATATGGCCAGTTTTAATGACTGACATACTGTGATATCTGTCTAATAATTAATACTACTGGCAGGGTATTAAATTATTAGTGCTCTTGACTTGCACTATGTAGCGGGGGGGGGGGGGGGGGTTGTAGTCTCTGTTCTCACTTAGTCCTTAACTGCATTGAGTTTGCATATTTTCACCATGTTAGGTTTCCTGCAGGTTCTCTGGTTCCCACCAACAACCCAAAAAACATTCCAGTAGGTTACTGGTTTCCACCCAAGTTAGTCCTATTGTATATGTGCATATTGGTGACTTTGTAGAAGTAAAGTAAAAAAAAAAAAAGTGAACTTACTCTTTCACCGGGTTTGCCAACTTCTCCTGGAGGACCACCAGGACCAGGAAGACCCTGCCAATAGGAAGAAAGTGTTAGAAATCATAGGCAATATTACAGAGAACAGAAGATATATGTTTGATGAGAGTATATTTTGTGTACATTCCTTTAACTAATGTGTCAAAAAGAATCTGTTTATTAATAGCACTATTGAGGATGGTTACAATGGGCTTTTAGGATATTTTTTATTGTGTCACAAAAAAGCAATTGCCTAATAATGTAAAATTTTTATACATTAAACATTATCTCATACATTTAACACAGCTGAAAAGTGCCTATTTTTTGTGACAGTGTAGTCTAGAGCAGTGTTTTAATTATGTTTATACTCCTTTATGTGCCAATCGTGTAGACACACAGCCCGCACCTTAAATGTATAGTCATATTTTCAGTAACGCCCGACTTTAAAAAAGTTAGAAAATGCCTGTTACATCTGTGAATTCATTTTTAATGTGAAGGATGATTAGAGAAAAACCCACCTGGAAACCTGGAGCACCGGAGGGACCTTGTTCACCTTTCTCGCCATTAGCACCCTATAGGAGAAACAAAAAATGTATATATTTGTTAAATCTTTTTGGGTTTCAGGGTTTGTATTCTTTTAAGGTATTTCTTCTGTTTGGCATAAAGATTATCTAGACTACAGGAAACGACTTCATTTAGCCAGCCATTATTCTAGCTTATGTGGATCAACATTTCTTCATGAACACATGACATCACGAGACCTTAGAAAAATGTCTCGGACAGATCACTACTTCCTAATGGATTACATCATTCTCAAAGCAAATGGGTATGGTCAGTAAATAAGTTCCAGTCATAGAAGATAGACAATGGAGAGTCAATACTTACACCAAGACCTGCGGGTCCTTGAGCACCATTGTTTCCATCGGGTCCAGGAGCTCCCTAAAGACAAAGATTGAAAAAGTAGGTTATTGTTGATAAGTGTAGTTTAGCGTGTGCTCTAAGGATATTGGACAGATATTGGCCTTCACATTTTTTATGTATTATATTGTGGTGTTGCAATTTCTTGGGGGCAATATCTTTTGTTAGAGCGTTGTACTTTTAAAGTTTACTAATAGTGCCCATATCATGTGCTTTTTATTCCTAAATATCATAACAGTAGTAAAATAGTCCTTTTTGCCAAGTATAAAAACCCATATACAACATGCAGCTAAATGGAGCTATTACCTCCTTAGGGCTGAGTTGGCAATGACTATAGTATCAGTGGTTCCTAACCATGCCACCCCTTCACTGTATGTGGTGATTGTTATTACACCTTTTTGAGTTAAAAAAGGAAGTTTGAAATCTTAACTTCTGCAAAGGTGCACTTCAAGATGTGGATTAAAGTCTACTCAATTTGCAGCAAACTGGATAGGCCTTTTGATATTAACGAGGTGTGGATTTTACACTCACCCTGTTTCCAGAAGGTCCTTGGTTTCCTTTATCTCCGTTCTTGCCAGGCTCACCCTATAAACAAATTAGGAACTGTTACAAACCTGTAATTTGCAGTGTAAGCTACAAAGTTAACTTTTTTAAAGTGTAAACTTGGGGAGGTAACTTACATTGGGTCCTTTGGGTCCAGGGAATCCAATAGCACCAGGTTCACCTCTTGCACCAGCAGGACCAGATGCACCAGAACGACCCTCAATACCTTGGGGACCCTGGAAGATAAAAAGGATCATTTAATTTTCAGTAATACATTCTACTGTTACCTTTATGGTATTTTTTAAATCAACTCACACACATGTATTGAATACACCTATCTTATCCTATAATTTGACAGTAACTTTATCATGAGAACTTTTTAGCCTATTTGACATTAATTGTTTTTCCATTGTACAGGTCTTTAATTTTCAGATTATAGATAATGTAAACAAATAATCCTTCTTCTTACAGCTAGCCATCAATGGTTTAAACCGTGGGAGAAAGAAAACAAAGAAGTGCTCATCTAACTTTCGTCTTCTGCTCCTATGGGGTCCTTTATTCCAATAGTTCTGGTACCCAGTCCCTAGACCCTTCTTAAGCTGTCTACAAACAGGACCCAGTAACTGAACAATCGTTTTAACAAAGGATACTTCTACAAAAGTTTACATAGGGCAAACATGTATGTTGGCAGGTGTACTTCTAATCCACCCAACACGTGGCACCTTGCCGCTCAGGGATGAAAACCTAAGAGGATGGTATTCCCCTGCAGCCTCCCTACGTGTCCCAGGAGAAGGAGCTGTCTGATTGGAAGCTACAACTCCCAGTGACCTTCTGTGGCCATTTTGATTGAGGGAAGTGCTAATGAATAGCAGTGCTCTGCCAGGTTTGGCGTGTATTTTTTGAGTGGTTAATGTAGGGAGAAGAATCCTGTCTGGCACGGACAGAGAGACTACAGAGTGCTCTTCTGATTTGGACTACTATACCTATGCGCAGGAGAATATCGTTGATGTGTTGTATTGTATTTGTATTGTATTTTCAGACGACAACTGTACTGATTAAACGGAAATCCTATTTCTCTGAATATGTCCTAAGCTGGGCAAGTTTAGGAGATATTTACAGTACCCACAGATAAGACTTATTACAGGCTTACCTGTAGGTACAAGTGGTGTAAAAGAGTTTACTACCACTTTAACTGATGATAGAAGCTATAGCCCCTTGCATGACCTTGCAACTAATTTGGAGATAGTCACCGCCTAATGGACATTTCCCTTTTCCCAGGCTGGAGAACCATGTCATTGTGATGTACCCTTCAATAAAAATGTCAGAAACTTACAGCAGGGCCTTCTTTGCCTTGGGGACCATTGCTGCCAGAGAAGCCAGGAAGACCCTAAATGGAAAGGATTAAAAACATGATTAAACATGAAAGAATGAGAAAATAGTATATACAATTAATAACTTTATTAGCAACTCTTTTGCTTCTTGTTCAAAAAGCATGACACATCCAAAAACATTTTATCATTTTATGGCCAGTTTGCTGTTTGAAAGGAATGTGTATTGCTTGTATTGCATGTAATCCAAAGCACTTGTATATCAAAGCATTTTTTTAGGGTATAAAAGAGAAGAGAGGCGCCTCTAAGTGTAACAATAAGTTGCTAAATATTGTACCTTCATTAAATGCAACCATATTGCTACACTTAGAGGCTCCTCTCTTTTATTTTTATACTCAGTTGTGACATGACGCTACTCTTATATCAAGACATTGCTTGTATATCAAAGCAAAATGTATTAAAACATTTTGCTTGTCTTGCAAAACGCTCTCAAACCAAGTTACTCTCAATCCAAGGTTTTACTGTATTCCTGCAAGCTGAACTAAATTTCCCCTTTTGTTTCTGAATAGCGTATTATCAGCTGCATCTAGTGGCCACAATGCGGTATTGATTCCTGAAATACCGCAATGAGAAAACATACCACATTTTAGTGACTAGATGGAGCGAATGAAAGAGGACTTAATCTATTCAAAATATTTGGTTAAGTTTTGTTCAGTTAGCATGAATGTTTCTAACATTTATGCAATGAATGTTTTATAAATTGAACATCTTGTTTCTACAGTGTTAAAATAAATAAGTACATGGGTGCAGCCACGTTTGTTCTTCCTGCTTGGTAATACATTGCATTGATTGTGCTTTACCGCTCCTCTCAGTGTAAATCTATGGGCAGCTGCTTATGTTGTCACACGGGTATATTTATCAATCAATAAGTCTGACATTCACCAAGCACTTATTGGTGCATGGGTTTTATTTGGCAGTGATTGATTCACCACCAGAGAATGTTAGGAGGAAGTCACATTGACTGTTCTATTAATAATATTCCTCAACTGCACAAGATAGCCACTAGAGGGAGCACCTAGAAATTTGTATGCTAAATACACTTGATTTTCAAAAGTATTGGGACACCTGCCTTTACACGCACATGACCTTTATTGGCATCCCAGTTGTAGTCTGTAGGGAGGTCCATAAAGACATAGGGCCAGATCCTCAAAAGAGATACGGCGGCGTAACTGCTGTTACGCCGTCGTATCCCTGGTCCTAACTATGGAACTGATCCACAGACTCAGTTTCCCATAGTTAGGACGAAGATCCGACATGTGTAATTGAATTACACTGTCGGATCTTAAGGATGCAATTCTAGGCCGGCCGCTAGGTGGCGAGGCCATTGAGGCCGGCGTAGAATATGCAAATGACCAGTTACGGCGATCCACGAACGCTCCGACGGGCCCGACGCTCTAAATCTACGTCGTTTACGTCGAGTTCCGCCGCGTAAAACTAGGGCTAAGCCCTAGTTGTCCTAAGCCATGTTAAGTATGGCCGTCGTTCCCGCGTCGAATTTTAAATTCTACGTCGTTTGCGTAAGACGTCCGTGAATGGCGCTGGACGCCATTTACGGTAACGTCTAAGCAAATGACGTCGGAGCGACGTCAGTTAGCGCAATGCACGTCGGGTAATTTACCCGACGGAGCATGCGCAGTACGTCCGGCGCGGGAGCGTGCCTAATTTAAATGGGACTCGCCCATTTGAATAGGAACGCCTTGCGCCGGACGGATTTAAGTTACAGCGCCGCAAAATTCCAGGTAAGTGCTTTGTGGATCGGCACCTAACTTTGGAATTTTGCGGCGGAGTAACTTAAATCAGAAAAGTTACGTTGCGCCAAGGCTTTGTGGATAACCCCCATAGATAAGCAATATTGAACTCTACGGACTAAGACTGGGATGACATTAAAGTTCATGTGCATATTACATTTGAGTATATATATATATATATATATATATATATATATATATATATTTATATTTAAAAGATATATGAAGCCATAAGCTGTTTCTTTTAGCTTAGCATAGAGCGAGGAAGGATTAGAATTCCTCAGGTTTTTTTAATTCTGTTAGAGATATTTAGACCCGCTTCCTGTCCTGCTCACAACTGCTTCACAAGATTTACGCTCACTTCCTGTCATGTGACAACAGATTCTCTGGACAAGAAGTGAAGGAAAATATGCAACAGTGACACAGACAGAAATAAATAGCCCACAGGAGTCCTGGCCTTCTCCTAACCTATTAAAAAAAAATATGTATTTCTATCTGTGTCTCTGTTGCAGATTTTATTCCTTCACTTCTTGCCTGTAGAATCTGTTACCACCATGATAGGAAGTGAGGGTAAATCTCTCTAACAGAGCCCCGGAATAGCAGTAAATACCTAAAACTTCAAAACTAAGTTTGGGCTTTTTTATACACGTTTAGGAAACAGGCAATAACAATAGACACAGCAAAAGCGTAAACATGTCAAGAAGTGCAAAAAAAAATTAGGTTATTGTAAACTTTTTAATAATTACTGACTAGTGAAAATATGCAGCAGGTGAGTATGAAGAAGATGGTGTGAAGAAGTATGGAGGAATTTATTAGTATCAATCCGATTACAATGCGAGATTGACTTACTCTTGCTCCGAGAAGACCGGCCTCTCCAGGGCGTCCAGCATCTCCATTAGGACCTCTGGCACCAGGAGAACCAGAAGCACCACGGCTACCAGCGGGGCCCTAAAATACATACAACAAGTAATTACAAATATGTATCTAATATTTATAGTAACTGAACAGCCCGAATACCCTTTACCCAACTTACTAATCCACCAGCTCTACCATCAGGTCCAGGCAGACCGCGAGTTCCGGGAACACCCTAAAATGCACAAAAAATAGACACCATTAAAAGGGAACAATTTTGCTAAATAAGTTCTAACTGTGGCTTCCCTTACAGGGATTGAAATTAAACCCAACATGTTTAAGACACAGATGTAATCTCAAAAGTGTTAGATGTATTAAATGTGCCAGTCGACACTCAGTGGATACTTTGGAGATACTTAGTGGACACTTTGGTAAAGACTGTAGGGTTAAATCATCTGGCCGTCTCTTCTATCTCTCGGGAACTCTATTGCTGTTATCTCTGCAGTTCTTTGATCTGCACACCTGCTGTGCCCATTATAAGGGGCCCCAACCATCCATGTTGGAATGGCATGGGTAAATGTATTTCTATACCAATCTCCTGGACTATGTATGAATGTGAGTTAGAGACCTTAGATTGTAGGCTCCTTGAGGGCATGGACTGATGTGAATGTACAATATATATGTAAAGTGATGAATAAATTGACAGCGCTATATAAGCACTTGTAATAAATAAGTAATAAATAAAGGTACACTTGGCAAGGATATGAACAGGTCAGCTAAAACTGCTTGGAAAGTCTTCCTCACTTTTTAATTTCTTATTTCAAACTGATAACTGATAAAACAGATTTTTACAGTTGACATAATAGCATACGTACTCTAATTCCAGCACTGCCAGAGGGACCAGAAGATCCAGACTCTCCATTGGGACCTCTCTTTCCTTCCTCACCAGAGGGACCAGCAGATCCTTGTTGACCAACGGAACCCTTAAAACAAAAAACAGCTTTTGATGAGCCTCAAAGCAAACTATGGCTCAAAAATGTGTTTTAAACATTGGCCGATGATACTCACAGGTTCTCCTTTAGGTCCAGTGTCTCCTTTGCCACCAGCAGTTCCGGGGTCGCCCTAAAAAAAAAAAAAAGTCTGTCATTAATGTGACCATATTAACCCGTAAAACTTTATTTATATAATCTTTTATTTGTACAACATTGTTTTGCCAACAATATAAAATTGGAAAACCAAACACTTAGTAGGGTAGGTGTTTTTAAACTAATAATGTTGCATAAAGATATAAAGGTTGGCTTTGGTGGACATCAGCCTTAACAGTGTTACAAAAATTTGCAACAGGAAGCTACTTGTATGTGAGCTTAAATTTGTCATTACAATATATTGTCATGAGACATTCTAAAGTCAGTCAAGGATTAGTATTACTGATTTATTGCATAGCGTGTGAGACATAACAATTTGATCATCATGGTGTTTCCATTGCCAAACTCTAAGAAAAAATGCAGAAGCAACACTTTCTATTTGAGCAGTCCTGCCCAACTCACAGGAAATATGTAATCAGTGAGCAATAGGGCTCAAATGAAGAGAGTATTTGGTAGATTAGTAGTGAAAATTATCTTTTAACTCCCAATAGGTTTATGAAACACTTGGCTATATCTTCAATTTAAGCCAAAGTGTCCTTTAAATAGTATATATGGCTGGTAGGAGTTGAGTTACTTACAGTAAGACCTCTTGCGCCAGATGGTCCAGCAGGTCCGGCAGGTCCAGGAATACCACGACCTCCGGGGAGGCCAGGAGCACCACCTACACCAGGAGTACCCTGAAATAGTGCAAGAAAAACATTTTAGTTAAGAATCTATCCAAATAAATACAGTTAATTCACAATATAAATAATCCCCCCGCAGCTTATCTCACACCCAATAATTTAAGTGATTAGGATACTTACAGCTGCACCTTTAGCTCCATTGACGCCATTAGTACCAGGGTTTCCCTAAAATATAAGCAAAGACAATTTTTAGGTACAATTGAGATTGTAAAATTAATTATCCAAGTTCAATGCCAAAATTTACTTACGGGAGGTCCGGCGGGTCCAAGAGAACCAGGGGGTCCAGGCTCGCCTCTTCCTCCAGCAGCACCAGTTGGGCCACTGTTACCAGAAGGTCCTAACTCACCCTAGTAGGTGAAAAAAAAATGTTAATGAGAGGCAAGCTGATAATATAGATAATACCACCAGAATATTCTTTAAAATACTGCTTGCACTTCAAGGCCTATTACATCATGCATGTATTCCTTCAACCGTCATACATATGTTTTTCAGCAAGGCCAGCATCATCAGCCTTTGGGTAAAGACTGCGCGCATCGAGGCCTTTGGGTAAAGACTGCGCTCTCAATAAGCATTTTAATAAATAAATAAATCACCTAAAATTTGCAATTATACTAAGTTGTATTGTCTCAGCTGAAAAACTAAGGTTTGCAGTGGTAGTACCTGCATACTAAGCTAATGGGTGGAGAGAGAGGTTTTCAAATAGGCTTACAAGAAGAACTCAAGGCAAGTGTTACCAATTTACAAAGAACAGGCGGGTGGTGGGCCATGTCACAGGGTCTACAGAACATTAGGATCTGACAAATGTCACCTTCATTATTCTATGCTGCCATATTGCTCATTAGAGGAAGATGAATTTTAAGACTAGGGGTCAGATTTACTAAAGGCAAAAAGGCTGTTCACGTTGTGAGGCAAGTTGCACTTTGCATGGGAATTTTCCCCAGTGGTTAGTGAATGTATTGAAATTCCATTTATAAAAAATATTCAAGCATGTGCAAGAAAAATCAGAAAACAGAATTTTTGCTTGCACATGATTGGATGATGGAAGCAAGCACAGCTTCTCCTCTTTCACTAAGCTCTGGGGCAAATTCCTATACAAAGCGCAACTGCTCATGCAAAGTGAACTGTCTGTTTGCCTTTAGTAAAGCAACCACTACCCCGATAGCAAGGATAACTTGCCACAAATGTGTGGCAGTGTTGAATTGTAAGTCTGTTAACGTGCTGCATATTTTCACTGGCAAGTTATACACTTGCAGAGCACTTAAAGGACAAGTTCTAGTGACACTTTTCCAATTTGGAGCAAATTTGCGTTGCACGTCTCTAGCAAGAGCAAAGTTGCAGTGGTGAGCCTACAGCAAGAGCTCTGCAAGTCTACAGCATAACAATTCAGCCACAGTGACCCCTGTGGTGGGATGACTATTGCACAAGATAACTGAACCAGAACTTGCAGCAGACTTGCAGAATGTTTGCAAAGTAAGTTGATCTGGAGTCATGCAATGCGGACTTGCTGCAATTGTGCAACAAACTTGTGAAGTCTGGCAAGTCTAGCAATAGCTTAACAAGTCATTTCAAACTTGCAGGACACTTGCTTGCTATCTGGGCATATGTGCTAATATTTTTATTTTCCTTAGCTGCTAGCTGAAGACTCTTTGACCTATAGTAGTTGTGGCCTATTTATGCCAATGAAGTAGCTCAGGAAGCACACAAAGTCAACATATTATTTGGCATGTTAATAAGCACTCCTTCAGAGGCACATTAGATAAAGTTAGGCCAAAAGATCAGACCTTCCACACCACCAGACCTACTAGTTAGTTCTAATACTGTTTTCTTACAGTTGGTTCACACCTACAGTTGCGGCCAAGGGCAGAGGCATTTCTGCACCTTTTTCCACACATCCCAGCATGCTACATGTAGGGTAGCCTATTCATCTCAATAGGCTGCCCTATGCATGAGAAATGCCCTGACTTTTTTCCAAAAACGCGATGAAGTGAGCCGCATGGTTAATGGCACCGCCTTGTGTCAGCTAAATGGCAACGCGTTTTGGGAAAACATGCAAATATTCACACGTTCCCAACATGCCTAGATATTAACCTTGCCTTGAGATATAATTCTTCGGTATGCTGAGTTTAATCATTATAATGATTCTTTACACTCACACGCTTATTATGTAAGAGAATTTAACAATAATATGTGCAAAGTGCAAAAAAACAATAACAACCAATCAGCTATCACCTACTAATGGCAGATCTGTTAAAGGTGAGTTATGATTGGTCTCAATGCACAATGCACGTTGCCTTATTCAATAAAGCATACAATGTGTAGGTTTAACATATTCAGGTAACTGTGAACCAGAAATACACAGGCTTGGTACACTCACCTTGGCACCAGGAGCACCGGGAAGGCCGGGAGCACCAGCTGAACCGATTGGGCCCTGAAATAGAATCACAAAAAATGAACCAGTTAGGAATTTTTAAAATGCCTTTATTTTATATCCTTAAAATGAAAATACTTCTCAGGTTTAAATAATGCTCCAGAGGTTCATCTTTTGCGAGATCCCCCAGCAAATGATGGAGCAACCTTGCCTTGACTTTTTTATTTTACATACTGGTCTTGTTTCCGATGTGTTGAATTTCCCCTCCCCTACTGTTCTAATGAGAATTTTGGGATATCCTATCATTTGCATTCTCAGGGACAATAGTCACCATGACAGTTAGAGAGTGTGATCCCGGGGAGGGAGTACATGAACTTCATTAAAAACCTAACAGAGGATTTAATCTTCCCTACAGTTCAAAACTAGCGCAAAAGTTTAACTATAAATACACTTTTACTATGGGCACTCAAAATTGCCAAAACACTTTTAGCTTCTATTATACAAGGTCAAATTTTATTTATTTTTTTGTAAAATACTGCTTTACTAAAACAAGATCTTCTTTAATTCATACCGTCTGTAATAAAAATAAAAGTATCTACTTACAGCAGGTCCGGCGGGGCCAGAACTGCCATCGCTTCCACGAGAACCCTAATGAAATAGAAATATATGATAAGCTTACAGGAACAACAAGCACACGGATTAGAAAACCTAATACATTCAGTGATTAGCTACATTTCAGATAAACGTGATTATTAACTTACAGCAGAGCCAGCAGGTCCAATACGTCCTCTCTCACCGGGGAGACCGCGAGCACCCTACAAAACAAGAGGGAACATTCATTATTTTATATATTCATTAGTTACAAACCCCTTGTTTATTATCTATATAACTTGTAGAACATTATAACTGTGTGCTATTATGAACATTGCAAAGCTAGTGAATCATTATAACCATGCGTCGCCATGTACACAGTAAACCCATTGGGCCAGATAATTAAACAATACAATGGAAAATAGATGCGGAAAAAAATGGAAATTAGCATCACTGTAAAAAGGCAGCACACCTACTTATCAACTAGTTCCACCTTAATAAACACCTTAATAAACATGTTTTTTGTAGTTTAACGCCCCCTGCATTACCTTTTTCAGTGAAGCAAGGGTGGAAAAATACTCTACCTGTAGGTATCGGTAGTTAGCCACTTTTAACTGGACATCGGTAATGTTGAAGGACATTTTGCTACCGATCGAAGGAGCTTCTTCAGTTTGGATGAGTACTATAGCAAAATGTCCTTCAACTTTACAGATCAAGTTCAGTTGAATGTGACTAGCTATTACTAGCTATACCATGGCCTGGACAAAAGAGAACCATCACAAATATGTCTTCAACTTGTGCACTGAGGTAGTGGACAAGCTAAAGGAACACCTGGTTTACCCTTAGGTTAATGTTATAGGGGGTCATCATTATACAGGGCTGTTAAAGCGGAAGTAAACCCATCCATAAAACCGTTTCATTTGCTGCACGTGTCGGCAATGTAACACTCCCATTGGTTGTGCTCTCAACCAAACTGTTGAACGATCCAATAGCTGGTGTCATGACTGATCACATGTGCAGCATCATGGCAGTTGTAGATTAAACAGAGGCCAAGATGGCAGCTTCCTTGGCTGAAATCTTAGCCTCCTGTGTATGACCCCGGCTTAGATATTGACCTTGGCTATGCTTTTCCAGTTTTGCCCTGCTAGTCTGATCCTGATTCCTCCACAGGTATTAATATATCACCTGCTGCCACACTGGACCTGCTGTACCACAAGGGTCCCCTGAGTTGCTGTCATCATTCCTCACCACATGCCTGAGGACCACTTAGGCGGACACTTCCTAAAACAGCTCTTAGTGGATCAACCTAACGGCACCTCTGCTCCTTTGATACTTGCATTACCTTGCATCACCTCCAGGGGTGTTAGGACTTTAGCCGCAAGGGAAGCCCTCTCATTACCTATGCATTATATGGAGGAGAGACATGACCTCAAGACTTTGTTTCTATCCAGACAGGCCAATAATATTTTTGCAAGTAGTCAAGATGAATAAATGCTCTTATAATGTAAGAGAACCATAACCAAAGGTTATTCATTGACCACTCTGATATGTTACAGTAGAATCAAGAAGCAGAAGAATTTCTGTGGCCACTTTGTTGTCTCTCTGTATGACATATGTCATTCAAAGAATTGATTGTTAAAATTGATTTTCCTTGCATGGTAAGGCTTCACTGAATAAAGCTGATACTGCAGGTTTTTGTTGCAAAAACATGTATGCTAAGCTAAATTGGTTATGGATGCTAATGTCACCATTGTTCTAAAGAACAATAGTTCAATTATGCTTTTGTTTTGACAAATTACTATCACAATAGACAAAAAATTAACAAAACAAAACAAACAAAAAAAAAAGACACTTACAGCTTGACCTGGAGAACCATTTTCACCATTACCGCCATTTTCTCCCTAAAAGAGAAGAAAAAAATTGGTTAAGCGATCATCAATAAATGCTTATGTTGCACCAACATGTAGGACTTCAGTAATGCAATATTTTATTGAATTCGATGACAAAAGACAAATATGCTCCATATCAAACTTTACTACCAGCTGTGGAATAAATGGATCATTTTTGTATGTATGGCACCTATCCTTTACATTCCTACCTCACTGACTTCTGAATATCTCAGGATAAGTGCATCTTTGTGACAAAAATAAAAATGAAATCTTATGCAATCTAGTCGATTTAATGCCAAGAGACAGAATTTTGATTTCTATATCTCAAATGCCTTCTCTGCAGTGTAAGGAAGTACAGTGGCTAAGTGGTTAGCACTTCCACCGAGTAGCACTGGGGTCGTTGGTTTAAATCCCAACCACGACGCTACTTTGCATGTTTTTCCTGTACCTGTGTGGGTTTCCTCCCACACTCAAAATGCATGCTGGAAGGTTATGTGTAGAAATGTGAGTTACGGACCTTAGATTGTACGTTTCTTGAGGGCAGGGATTGATATGATACACTGTATATGTAAAGAGCTATGTAAATTGGTGGTGCTATATAAGAACCTGCAATAAATAAAAATAATAAACTGCAGAAAGATGGCAGCTGTCATAGGCCTCTCACATCTGCCAGCCATTTGTAAGTTTTAGATGCACCCATGTCAGCACATTATTATTATTATTATTATTATTATACAGGATTTATACAGCACCAACAGTTTGCGCAACGATTAACAAAATGAAGGCAGACATTTTAGAGGGCCTTGCTCGTTAGAGCTTACAATCTAGGAATGACCTAAAGTGAACAGAAGGAAAAGCTAGCTTGCTTGATCCTTGATGACATGTGCTAAGAGTCCACCTCTTGCTGTCATTATCTGCCCACCAAAACCTGGATCTAGACCACATCCCTCATAAAGGGATCATAAGGCCTACCACAGTAATGGCGAACCTCGGCACCCCAGATGTTTTGGAACTACATTTCCCATGATGCTCAGCTACACAGCAGAGTGCACGAGCATCATGGGAAATATAGTTCCAAAACATCTGGGGTGCCAAGGTTCGCCATCACTGGCCTACTACAACCTTGATTTCCCAGGTACCAATTAAAACTTGACTTTTATCACTGGGATCCCCAATACATACAAACCCATTGAAGCTAAGACACCCTACAATGAAAACATGACCATGAAAATGTTTTGGCCTAAACTTGTATTTATTGTTCCATGGTGCCAGGCGCTGAAACAAAGCTTTAATTTGAACCTCAGCAATCCCAGAATTGGAAATTCAAGTTAGAGATTCATTCTTCTCCTTGCACGTGTTCCCTTTATAGAACAGAAAGTAGAAAGCAAATTACCTTCACACCAGAGACACCAGGAGCTCCCTTCTGACCATCTGAACCAGCATGTCCCTGAAAGAAAACACAAAGAACGATTAGAATCTCTATCAGGCCAGAACCAAATACTGATACAAATTAGATTTAAGTGCTTTGCTCTTACACGGTAGGTATAATTTGTCATGTATCTTGGGTTTTGTTGCATAAATGCATGCAATACATTATTTTTGGAATTTCATTTAGGAATCTTTGCAAGGTAAATTTAGAGTAGATGTAGAGTAGATGTCTTACACCAATCCAAAAAGGGATGTTTTTGGAAACAAAAGTTATGCACATTGCACACAATGACTGGATTATACACGTTAAATCTAACTGGATCACTTATAAGCACCCCATGCAACTTACACTATTGATCAATTTCAAATTTGCGTAGTTATTGCAATCATACATTTTGCTATGAGATGTAAAATGATAAAACATTAATTAGCTATAAGTTTGGGATGTTTGGACTAAATCCAAGGAGACAGTGGCTTCCGTCCCCATGTCCTCCCAGTACTTTTAATAGTATTTCCTTGGGGGTGGTTATGGCTCAATTCAGAGCTCTGTAGGATCCTCTTTGTTATTTATGGTGCCTTCAGTGGAGCAAATTAATTTGCCCTAGAGCACAGGTGTCAAACACAAGGCCCGTGGGCCAAATCTGGCCCTTCAGGCCATTTCATGTGGCCCTTGCACCTCTCCTGCAGCTGCAGGAGAGCTCCAGCCCTCCTCTGGTCCTACTCCAGACCCTTACTTTCTGCTTTTAAACAATGCATCCAGCTTCTTCCCAGCAGCAGCATAAGGAAAGGGGGTGCACTGTGATGTAAGGGAGAGTGGGGGACTCAACTTCTGATGGTGGGGTGGCTCGTGACATCTAATGAAAAAAGGGAGGGGGTGCGCTGGACATCTAATCTTACAGATACAACTGGCCCTTTTGAGGGCAATCATAATGCTGACGTGGCCCACAATGAAATTGAGTTTGACACCCCTTCCCTAGGGCATCGGTTGTCTTGTCAAGTGTGTTTTGTGCTGTTTTGTTGGGTCATATAGTGTTTGTTTAAGCATGGGTATGCCCAATAGGCTTTGTTTTGTATAACTAGGCCTTTTGAAATCCAATAAAGAAGAATTTACAAACAAATAAATAAAAATAATACAATCTTATCAAATTGGATAATAGCACATTGAATACTGTGCATTTTTATTAAAACCTACTGTTTAAGAAGACAACAGGGTTGATTTATTAAAGTAGTAGATGCTGTTCACTTAGAAAATTGATTGCTTACTTAATTTTGTACAACGAATGAGTTTGTGTTCACTTATGCTGCGTACACACGATAGGTTAGTCTGATGAAAACGGTCTGATGGACCGTTTTCATCAGACCAAACCGATCGTGTGTGGGCCCGATCGGTTATTTATCCATAGGTTAAAAAAATAGGAACTTGTTTTAAAATTATCTGATGGATAAAAAAACCTATAGAAAAAAACGATTGTCTGTAGGTACGTCCATCGGTTAAAAATCCATGCATGCTCAGAATCAAATCGACGCATGCTTGGAAGAATTGAACTTTGTGTGTTTTACGTCACCGCGTTCTGACACGATCGTTTTTTTAACTGATGGTGTGTAGGCACGACTGATCATCAGTCAGCTTCATTGGATAACTGATGGAAAAATCCATCAGACCGTTTTCATCAGACTAACCTATCGTGTGTACAGGGCATTAGAATACCCAATTATGTGTATTGGATTTTGGAAAAAATGGATTTTGCTTGAATGTGATTGGATAATTGAAGTGATCACAGCTCAAGCCTCGTACACACGGCCGAGGAACTCGACGTGCCAAACACATCGAGTTCCTCGGCCAGTTCAGCACTGAAGCCGCCGAGGAGCTCGGCGGGACGAGAGCTCCCATAGAACAACGAGGAAATAGAGAACATGTTCTCTATTTCCTCGCCGAGCTCCTCGTCGGCTTCCTCGGCCGAAAGTGTACACACGGCCGGGTTTCTCGGCAGAATTCAGCCAGAAACTCGGTCGGAAGCTGAATTCTGCCGAGGAAACTGGTCGTGTGTACGGGGCCTAAGCCTCATTCATGTACACTTTACAGGCTGTATTCTTTTCCAAAATCAACCTTAATGTCTTGATAATTGTAACAGTGAGACCTGGTGTATGTGCACTGTCATGGCAAATACAAAGGCAATGGAGTTTACTAAAGGAGTAGAGAATTTAAATTTAGCTTCACTTTAAAATACCCAATCATGCACAAGAGTAATTTTTTGTACACGTTTGGATGGTGAAGCTTCATCTTATTTACTAAGCTAAGTAACGTCTATTTTGCATAGTGTGATATCGCTACAATAAGAGTTAACTTTAATGTCTTCTAGATGTAGAACTTTACAGCTTAAGCTCTTTAGTAGTGCATTAAAAAATATGGTCCAACAAACCATCAATATGCTAAAAAAAGTATGTAATTATATGGTATGAGGATTCTATGATGAATAATAAGGATCACAATTTTATTTGTATATAAAAAACAGAATATAAGCATTATTATAATCCCTTATATACTATTTAACATTAAGTGGAACAACTAAATCATCTTCATTCTTTTGTAAACTGTAACTTACTCTAATGCCTTTGAATCCGGGGAGACCAGGAGTTCCAGGGAAACCACGAGCACCCTAAAATAGAGAAAGGAGAATCAATTAATAAATGTGGAATGCTACTGAATGCTGTTTTTTTTTCTATATATCCTGTGTATTACCAAATAAACGTGTAAATGGTGTAAATAAAGTGTAACAAATTAAAATTTTCTAAAATATTATACCTCCACAAAAGTGCTCATAATCACTTAGGAGCTAACACCAGATTAATAATGTTTAAACTAGTTCTGTTGTTATGTATGGGCTTCCAAGGTTCAAGCCCATGCTTATTTTAGATTTATTAATACTGGTGCAAAATGAAGTACTCATACCAGTGTGCCGACGGGTCCTCTCTCACCAGGTCTTCCAGATTTGCCAGGATGACCCTAAAAAGAAACAAAAACATTAAAATGAATTGTTAGAAAAGAGGTAAATACACATCCAATAATATGTTCATCTATAAACTGCTAAGATAACGAACAGTAATAGAGGTTAAACCTATTAGGCTTGCAGTGGGTGATGCAGCACCTACTGTAGGTCTAATTCCAGGTGAAGCAACCCCATGCGATAGATATCTGGGGGGTAATGCATATTGATGCAAGGTTCCTCCTTTTAAACAGCAGCACTATGGCAGCCGATGTCTAATGATAGAAAGTTACAACCTATATACATTCATACATTGCTGCAGAGACGTCCAAGTGGGAGTTTATAGGTTGATAGGGAAGTGACCCTGGCAACAAAAGCTTGTTGTTTAAGGGGCATTGGCTTAAATGCTAACAATAGTGAGGGTCTACTATCTGTCCAAAAAAGATAACCAAGTCAGGTCTCTGGTAAATTAAAAAAAATCAACATAATGCAGACAATGTTGGCATGGCCATTGCTGGATTCAAGGCTGGCAGCTATGATCTACTGAACTATGTTGGATCTGTTCCAGTAAAAAAAGATATAGATATGTCTATATATAGATACATATGTTCTACTTTAAACTACAATGAGGTATCAGTTGATAGAGATAGTTACTGAGGAAGATGTCCACTCATGTATGTTAAGTCACCTAATAGGCCAACATCTGCACATTTCTGGTATATGGCCAACTTGAAGACACTAATTCGAACCCTGCTAATAAGTTAATACCCATCAAAAAAGGATTTCTGTATGGTGTTCATGATCTTAACAGCGTTCGATTCTTTAAAACGTATCCAAGAACCACTGATTGCTGTGTGAATCCATACTTATCTATATAGTTTAGGGCGGTGGTCATCAACCCTGTCCTCTGAGGCCACTAACAGGCCAGGTTTGCAAGATAACTGAAATACATCACAGGTGATATCATTTGCTGCTCAGTGATTGCAGTATTCTAGTCTGCATCTCCCCAAGGTAATACATTAAACCTGGCCTGTTAGTGGGCCCTGAGGACAGGGTTGATGACCACTGGTTTAGGGGACTCTTGGGTAACTCTACAATGCTGCCAAGTTCATCTCAAGAAGCTCCAGGGGATAACAGAGAAGATTATTTTGCCACTGACAGATAATTCCTGCCAGAATTGGCTACGGGGGGCGGGTGCCGCAAAGTGCCATATACAGTATGTCATCCCCTTTTATTTTCCAATTGTCTATGTTATCAGGGTTTGTTGCCAGGAGTAAAGGGTGGTATTGTAGAAACCTTTACTGAATTTTTTTATTTGAAAGAGGTTTGAAAAATGTGTTTCCGAGTGTTGCTTTTATAATGGACTAGTTATAAAAGAATCTTCCACTTTTTGGTATATATTACAGTTTCCAAGGGATTTGAAGATGTGACCAAAACAAGATTTTCTGTGGCAATCAGAATTAGATGACATATATTATTTTACAATTGTATGATAGATGCTTGCAGAATTCTGTTAGCTGGATGTCATTTAATGTTACAGCATTGGGGCCTCAGGTTTTCTTATTTGAGAAAATAAAATAAGAGTTGATGTCCATAGTCACTAATTAAATAACAGCTTTCATTTTATACCATAGGTTACACAATGCATCTGATATCTGACTAATGCGATGGACAAAACAAACACTTTTCCATTACTCTCATTTCTGGTGACATCCAGTAATATTGCACAGAAAATGTATTTTGTGAGTTGGTAATGTAAAAGGCATATGGTGTTCCATTAAAAGGTGCGTGATGTATGAAATGGTCTTAATTACTTACATCTTCACCTTGTTTGCCTGGGGGACCAGTTGGTCCTCTGGATCCTAGAGGGCCCTATAAGATATAAAGTAATATAATTAATAATGCAAACTTACAGTATTTAAATAAAATATTATTTATTAGGATTATAAATTAAGCTGGGCACTTACAGTTTGACCGGGTTCACCGTTTTCACCGGGAAGACCTTGGAAACCTTGAGAGCCCTACAAATGTAAAACAAAGTTATAGTTATACACAATGTTGATAAAATAAATCACTTTCCCTAGATTTGTTATTACAGTGTCCACCCTCACTGTATAATCTAAGGGTTATATCACACAGTATTCAAGTAGTAAATTGAGTATTAGTCAAGTTGCCTTTAGGGCATTTAAAAAAACATCTTGATTTCCCAGGGCTATATAATTCCAAACCTCATTGCCACACCCTTTCAAATCCCAATACCACAAATCCCAGTGTCATATCATCTTTGCACCAAGTGCCACACCATTCCAAACTTCAGTACCACATCATTCCAAACTTCAGTACCACATCATTCCAAACTTCAGTACCACATCATTCCAAACCTCATACCCACATCATTCGACATTCCAGTACCATGCCATTCCAGAGCCTAGCGCCACACCATTCTTAATCCTACATCCACATCATTCCAAAATCCAATGCCCCAGTGCCATGTCATGCCACACCTCAGTGCACATTAGTTTCACACCCAATTCCATGTCATTTTCTACCCAGAACCATAGTATCCTTTTCCAAATGCCACATCATCCCTAGCTTCAGTGCCACATCACTCCTAACCCAAATACAACATCACTGCAATTGCAAGTGCAACAGCACTCTACTGCCACATCATCCCACTCCTAACCTCTGGGTCCTACAGTTCATTGCAATGCAATATCTGTCCTAATTCACTGCCACGTCATCCTTATTCCAAGTGTCCCACCACTCTCAACCCAACTGCCAGATCACTCTTGACCCTCTGCTATAATATCCCCAATCCAAATGCCACGTCATGTCCCAGTTCACATTATTTATAGCTTTAGTGTCACTTCAACTGAAACCCCATTGCACTCTAGCCCCCAGTGCCACATCATCCCTAAATCTAGAATACAATCACTCCTAATCCCAAAACCAAAAAACCCTTGCTTTAGCATCTCACCATCCTTAATTACAACATCACATTACCCCTAATTCTAGAAGGACATTGCCCCTAAACCCAGTACCAGTGCTACATAATTTATAAATGTATTGCCACAATACTCCTAACTATAATGTCACATCACCCCTGATGGTGGTGTCACATCACCTCTAACCCAGTATTAAACAATATCTCTTACTTCAGTACCACATCACTCTTAGCCCGTATGCCACTTCACTTTTGAGTCAAGTGACACATCAACTCTAATTCCAGTGCCACATCACCCTTGACCACAGTATTGCATCATCCCAAATTCCATTACTTCTAACCACTATACCACATCACTCCTACCCATAGTGCCATATTACTCCTAACACAAGTGTCACTTGACTTCTAACCCTAGTGTAAAATCACACCTAACCTTAATGTCACATCACTCCTAACCCTAGTGTTACATCCCTCCTAACCCTAGTGTCACATGACTCCTAACCCTAGTGTCACATGACTTCAAACCCTAGTGTCACATGACTCCCAACCCTAGTGTCACATGACTTCCAACCCTAGTGTCACATGACTCTTAACCCTAGTGTCACATGACTCCTAACTCTAGTGTCACATGACTCCTAACCCTAGTGTCACATGACTCCTAACCCTAGTGTCACATGGCTCCCAACCTTAGTGTCATCACTCTTAACTCCAGTGTCACGCCATTTCTAATTCTAGCGTCATATCACTCCAAAGGCTGATGTCACATGGCCCTACTGCCACATCACCCTGACCCACATGACACCTCACTATAACAAACCTAACATTGGTGACACATAATCCACAAATCACAGTCACAGCACTTCTAAATCTCTGACCCATATATTAAATTTTTTATCTGTAGCCATTCCATGCATAATTCTAGAGTCACAAGATTCACTATTCAAGTTCTCATTATCCTGATCAATGGGCCACAAGTCTTTATTAATCTCAAAATATTATCAACTTTGACGCGCTCCTCATAAACCGCCATGCCACACACAATTATTATGTCCTATTGTCCCTAATTCTGGCACTATGGCACCTCAATTCCTAAACTCCATCACAAACAATTGTCACATTAAGCTTAATTTTTGCAATTCTTGTGACTCCACTCCAGGCAATATACTTACGGGAGATCCAGGGGCTCCTGGAGGTCCTCTTGGTCCCATGATGCCCTATAAAAAATGATGTAGATAATAATTAAAGAAACATAAACACAATTGCATTGTTATTGTGCTAGATGAGACATCATTAAGGCATTTGGATTACATTTTCAATAGTAACTTCTTGGCTCAAAACTGTTCAGGGTCTAAGGTCACCTATGTGAAAAGCAGTCTTCTACAGTATGGTGATATAAGCAAGACAGCTGCACCAGTAAACACCAGTGCATGTATTTTCTTTTGTTTTAAGAGCCTGAAAAGCATTGATCCCACGATCAGCAGATTGCTGATGCCATGAAGGTCTCCTGCCCATACACTGTTCTATTTTCTGCACAGGCTATGTACAGTACAGTGACTATATCACTGTTACTTTTAACAGGGTGATATCTGGCTCTGCAAAGGCATTTTTTTTGTGTGCACACAAAGTGGATCTAAGTGTAGCTATTGACAAATATATTTAAATGAACTAAAGTTAAAAAAAAGTTCAAAAATATTAAACTGCTAGGAGGCAGAGTATTTTGGCAGAAGAGTCATGCAAAGTCTCTCCTGCCCAAAAAATGATTCCTCTTTCTCCTAGCAGTTTTTTATTTTGTGTAGACTGCATGTGGCTTATTCCCGGGATCTGAAGGGCTTATTCCCGGTATCTAAAGGGCTTATTCCCGGTATCTGATGGGCTTATTCCCAGTATCTGAAGGATACTGGGAACAAAGCCGGGTGCTGGGCCTGAAAAAAGACCACTAGTAGATTTTATCAGCAGGAACAGACCAAGGAGGGGAATGCAGATGTCCCATTGTTGGAGAAAACACACAAAAGACCACCCACCCCCAAAGAGGTTCTGCGTTAAATGGTAAATGTGAGGTGGCCCAACAGTCACCCACCCATACCATTCTTCTGAACTGGCCACATCAGTAGACAGTGGCCTTCATTTCACATGTGTCTATGTTTGATCCTGATTGGCTGAATCTGGTGGCTGTCTTTTTTAGAGGTCAACTTATTTGTGAGAGTTGGAACCTTTACTATGGTTTTTATGACCAATTCGAGATGGACACTACTGTACAAATCACTAAGGGGAGATACATGAAACAAAAAGAATGGTTACAAATTGATAATGAGACTATATGAATTGACAGTAGACTCATCTGATGTTAGCATTGGTTAAACCAGCCACTTGGTGCTCTTTTTGGCTGTGTAAGCACCACTGTAAGTGGGAATTTTTGACACTGGCTATCAATGTCATTAGAAAATGACCATCAATGAATTGGTTTAGCAAGGGTTCCCCAGGAACTGAAAATAATTTCAAGGGTTTCTCTGAGGCAAAACATTTGAGAAAAGCTAGGTTAAACCAACACACAAATATTTAGTAAGCCAATGCAATTGACTGCTCTGTTGGGTGCTGATGAGGGAAACTCTCTTACATAAAAAGACTACCAACTCAAAAGACATTTCTTTACCTGTGCTCCGGGTTCTGCAGATTTGGAAGGATCATATTGAGCAGCAAAATTCTGAAAAGAGAAAAAAAATATATACAATTATTTCAAAGGTAGAATCATTAGGGCCAAACTCCAGACAAACTTTAATATAAGGCTTCATGTACACGGGACGTTGTTCAACCTCTCCTGAATGATTTTTGTTGACAGCTAGAAACCGTCGTCTAAAAAATGACCGTTTAGCCGCGTTTACATGCTGCGTTTAGCTGCGTCTAAAAATGAAAAACGTCTGTAAACGAAACGCTGCTAAATGCGTTTAGCCACGTTTGCTGCTTGAAATGCCTCTAAACACAGCTTCTGAATGCATTTTTTGGGGTTCCAGAAAAAGCCTCTAAACTCAACTGCCTAGAAATGAATATAAATGACCCTGTGTACTGATAAGGTAACATAGAGGAAAGTTCAGGAGCCGTTGAAAAAAATGCCCAACTGCTCCTAAACGTCCATCTACCAGCAGCAGTGTACATGAGGCCTTAGTTTTGAAGAGACTAAGGAAGGGATCTAATCCAGGTCAATTTCTGACTAATCTCTGTGTTCCCATGATGAGCAGTCTCTCTTGGTGCTAATGCCTTTTTGTAGGGATGGGGAGGACAAGGAGTTCCCAGTGATGTGCCCACTGGGGGGGGGTATCCTAGGGGCGCCTGAAAAACACCATGGGTTTTTGGACCCTACTAAGATTAATTGGCACTAAATCATGTCACTTCTGCTTTTAGTGCACAATGTTTCTTGGGCAGGCCTTTTGGCTATCCTAGAGTATTTTTTATATTGGTTGAAAGATCTGCCATGTGTATTGTGCTTGGAACTTTTTATTCCTTTTGCACGATTCACTATTTATTGCACAAGAATTTACACTGCGCACTTGTTTGTTTTTTTCACTCTACAAAAGACGATAGCTGCAGGCTTATCTAGGCCTACCCTGATATAGGAGGGAGGGTCTGTGGTTTTCATGGATCTCTTTTTGGGATAGCCCTCAGCTAGCAAATGGTGCACCAGCTTTGGCAGGTTAGTAAGGACAGGAGTCCGCCTGATTTCGTCCAGGAGGACTAGAGTGGCTTTTCCCATCAGGACCCCTGTGCTTCAGAGGGGGGCAGGGTTTGAGGCCCTTCCTTTTTGGTGGTTGGATTCTGTACCCTCATCCACTTTGTGTGTGATGTGATTTCCCAGTTGACTTTTTTGTTTACAGGGATCAACCAACACAGCACCGCAAATCTCCATAAAAAAAATTAACTAAAAGGTATTTAAAATATCACTAATGGGTGTGACTCTGTTTTCTTTGTACTCAAGGAAAGAACACCATGTGATGGTTTCCAGACCATTATGGGCTTGGATCCCTGATGACAGGATTACCAGGTGATATGACTCCAAAGGAACAAAGGCACAATATTGCAGAAATTGTGACAGCAATTGGAAATTGGCAATAATTTTCTGTCAGTAATGTGAGCATGATTGTTAGTCTCCATATTGTAGTGTTCACTGATAAGTGTAAAGTTAAAAGTTTTCTTAGACTTACTCCACCGAGTCCAGGGGGTCCAGGGGGGCCTGGTGGGCCGGGTATTCCATCTACACCATCTCTTCCTGGGGGTCCCTTAAAATTTCAGATTAAAACAATCAATTTATAGAGCATGACTTGAGTGTATTTAATAATATACAATTGCCACTATCAGCTTTGTACATATCAACCAATCAGAGATCAGCTTGCAGCAGTTATGTGTCATTGGACCACGTGAAACCTGCAATCTTATTGGCTTTTTTAGGGGGCTTTTGGGCAACTCCCTTTGCCTGCCATGTGTCCTGTGAGCAACATCCCTAACACTGTTTGAAGAAGAGATCCTCATCTCTCCAATTATAACTGTTTGTATCACATAACAATTAGATTAGTTATTTTAGGCAGCAAAGACAGCTTTTCCTCTAAATGGCTTTGCACGTGATTTCCCAAATGTATTAAATGTTGGGTTTCTATATGTATAAAATGTATCCAGCATTTTTGGTAACAATGTGTAGATCCTCCAACTCAACATCCGCCAATTTTTAGGATTATTTTTCCTTATAGCTTCCAAAAAAAGTTCAAATAGAACACCTTCAAATGTTGAGGATCCATTGCCAGTCTTTTTGATAGTGGATAGCTATCATTTACATAATATTTCTATTGCCCTTCTTGCTACAGCAGCAAATAAATATTGCAAAAAATATATATAAATATATATATATATATATATATATATATATAAAATAATATATATAATATATAAATATAAATATAAATATATATATATATATATATATATATATATATATATATATATATATATATATATATATATATATATATATATATATATATATATAGATAGATATATATAGATATATATCTCTATATATATATATATATATATAATTTGCATCTGCCATAAAAATTGCTAAATAATAAAAAAAATAACAAACACGCTTATAATTATCTTAATTGTATTCATATATTACAAGAAGGTCACTGTCTCTTTCCTCCTTTGTCTTTTTTGTTGCTCTCTACTATTTATTTACAGTATATCGCTGGAGATCATTTTTGTAAAAAAAAAGAAAAAAAGAAACACATAAATAGTAAAAATAAGAATATAAATCTCCCAAACATTCAATATTTGCATTACAATTACTTTCTAATGTAGAGCATTCACATTATAGAGACATTATTTCTCCTCACCTGTTCTCCTTGTGGGCCCTTATATCCTCTTGGACCCTGCAGATAAGGAAATGCTTAGTAGGCGTACACAACTCTGACATAACACAGAACTGCCACACCCGCCTAGATCTGAGTTTCTCTTTGTAATCACTTTATGTGTCTATTTATAACAGATAATCACCAACTAGGGTGTGTACGTTGCCCTCTACCCTTCAATGCCCAAGGTATTGTCAGAAACCCCTTACATGCAAACTTTCCAAACCCACTTACTCAGTTTTGAATCACCAAAACCAGATACAGTACTACAATTATTTCTATAACAAATATAACTTTATAAACTGTTCAATAAGCTTATAACCCCCTTGGGCTATCGGTAGGTGCCCTCGAGGTCCACATACTACTGGCTAAGAAGCGCAAGTCTTGGCCAGACACAGGTCTGCCATCCCTGCCCATAAACCGCAGATTTTACACATTACAAAGCACACATCCAACTTGCTTTTGTACATTTCAATTGTCCACATCGTCATCAAACATCTGTATCTACCTGCAAAACCCAAGATGGGTCAACGCACCATTGGGTTCATTCAAAGGCATAAAGTGTAAGTAAGGCCCCGTACACACGACCGAGTTTCTCGGCAGAGTTCAGCCAGAAACTCGATCGGAGCTGAATTCTGCCGAGAAACCCGGCGTGTGTACACTTTCGGCCGAGGAAGCCGACGAGTTCCTCGTCGAGCCAAATAGAGAACATGTTCTCTATTTCCTCGTTGTTCAATGAGGAAAGTTGGCTCGCCGAGATCCTCGGCGGCTTCACACAGAACTCGACGAGCAAACGATGAGTTTTGCCCGTCGAGTTCCTCGGACGTGTGTACGGGGCCTAACTGTGCTGATGAGTCAAATGCATTCGCCCTCAGCAACCAACTCAATTCAATGAGTGTACATTTGAAACAGTACAATATGGTTTTTGATTGGTTGTTTTGAGTTAATACACTTTCTACCAAACTTTTTCCATAATTGAATAGGACTATAGGAATTGCCACCATGAACTGCTTAATTTAAACCAAGCTAACAACACAAGACTGGATGAGGTCCGATGATGGCATGCTACCTATAGGCTGGCCCCAAGATTTTTAATTCCGTATTAACATGGCGCTAACCTCTTTGGATGAGGTTTAGCTATGGAAAATTTCAAGATATTTATAATCTTGTGACACTAAGAAGCTGAAAACCTCATGTGAAGCCCATCTTTAGTGTCTATCTATTGGTTGATGAAATACAGGCACAAGCAAGCATTAATAGACGGATCTATGGGTACTTGTAACCTCCAGGAGGCGTCACACTGTCCTGGCGAACAGTTATTTAAAGGGCCAAACTACACATGGAATTTTTATTGGAAGAGTAGAAGGATAATGAGACTCATGGTAAGGTTGGCAGAAGAGAAAGTTTTCTGAAAGGGGTTAATTTCATGCTGCTAAGCAAATAAAAATCTCATGTGTAGCTAAACCCCAACACTGTGACATCATTGACTGCACGTGGCCTACTGTACCAGATTACTATGTTTAAAGGGCCATCCAAACACATGGTCAAGTCTTGTGTTGAGTTTAAATTTAAGCAGTCCTGCATGTAGATTTTATATATATATATATATATATATATATATATATATATATATATATATATATATATATATATATATACACACACACACAAATTAAAGTAATCCTATATTTTACATTTTTATACATTTATAAGTAGTTGGTTGTGAATCAATAGCATATCGAAATTTAACCTCATTTGATAGCATCAAGACTCATGTTATTGGAACCTTAAGCCTTTCTATGATATACTTTACTACAGTAAGCAATAACTAACAAAACAACAATAAGAAAGGAAACCTGCTTAGAGAAATTTGGGTTCTGTCCTCCTTCTGAAAATGCTAGCTGCCTGGCTGCTATGCTTTCCAACAGCCTCATAACTTTGACCTGGAACACGCACGTATACAGGCAATTGGGTTGATTTACTAAAGGCAAATAGGCTGTTCCCTTTGCAAGGCAGCATTCACTTTTAAAAGGAATTTTCCCTTAGCTTAGTGGAGGAGATGAAAATTCACAATGTCATTTTTAATTTTTGCTTGCACATGATTGGGTGATGGAACTGAGCATGCATGAAGGCTAACAATACATTATATGATTTTCTTGTACAACTTTCCTTTAGGTTTACCAAAACCAGGGTTTTTTTTCAGGGGGAACTTGGGGGAACTCAGTTCCACCACCTCTGGCTCAGACCCTTTGGTGCCTGCTCACCACAATCACTTGTAAACACAGAAGTCTGGTTTCTGTGTTTACAAGTGACAGCTCTGCACTCTGTGTGTAACCCCCCCCTGAACTCTGCACTCTTTATGTAATGCAATCCTGGTATTTAATGCCCCTTTAAGACCCTTCTACTGTTTTTGAAATCCGAACAGGTTCGTGGTTGAGTTCCTGCACCTATTTTCTGAGAAAAAAAAGCTCTGACCAAAACCATATAGTATAAGGGCAAACCTAAGCACTTTTCAATTTGAATGCAATCAGGCAGGCCCTTGCACCACATCGCTGAAGTTAAAGCTAAAGGAAATTGTATGACCAGCTTTAGTTAAGAGTAAAGACTCTTGCATAGTCAACAGCACATTTGCCTTCAGTAAATCAACCCCATAGGCTTCTGCATTTCTTTTGACTGTATTTGATGCATGCTTGTTCAGGGTCAGTGGCTTAGAAAACATTGAACCCAGAGACAGCCAGGCAGCTAGCATTTACAAAAGGAAGTCAACATTGGCAGCCACCCTATTTCATCCACTGCAGTCTTGTTTTAAGTTAGCAAGTCCAAATTGATTGTTGATGGACATCTATGAAGTAGAGTCACCTGCCTCCTAGTAGCCTCAGGATCCATATCTGGAGCTGCCTGGACCTGCACAACACCTGTCACCCCAGGCAAATACATTCCCAACCCCCCTCCTCCCTCCCTTATGACCACAACTCATCCAAAACGCCTGTAACATTCCATTATATTGTCTTAAATAACTGATCTGAACTTAAATCACAGAGGTAAAAACACACAGAAAATGCTTACCCTTTCGTTCTAGAAGTAAAAAAGAAAGCGAAAAGAGAGAAAAAAAAGAAAATAAGTAAAGGCATCACATCAGTCTTAGCAAAAGTCTTAATAACACTTCAAAATTATAATAATAAATTAATTAAAAACGATTAATAATTATTAATCTTAACAACATTTTTATGCCAAGACGTTTTTCTTTCTTACATTTTAAGTGCCGACCAACTACTTCCATGGCAAAAAAGAAGAGGTCAGTAGCAAACCTATCGTCTCTATAAATCCAAAGGTAAATTTTTTGTCAGGCAAAGTCAAGGTGCCCAAGCTGGAGTAATGAATATCCATTGGATTGTCCAACTTTGTATCCGCACCTGGTTAGATCCGACCAATGGTACAAAGTTTTTTAAAGTTGTTGAAATAAAGTGCAAAGTCCACTTGCTTTTAAATCCAGTGGTGAGAATTTTAGCTCTATCCCCAGATCTGTCACTGGGATCATTGCACTGTGCCATGTTTGCCCCCCTATATGAGGGTGAGCCCACCGGTAAAACCTGCCCACTCAGGAAGTCTGGGTGGGCTCAGAAAAGCCAAAATGAAGGTCATCCATACAAGCAAACTCTATTAAGGTATCAAATAGACTTATTATTTATCTAAGCAAATATACAAGGAGTGAAGAACAGGGAAAAAAATAATAAATATTATACTGACCTCTGTTCAGGAGAAACACAGAGAAGGAGAGGAAAAAAAAAAAAAAAAGAAAGAAAAAAATATTAAAACATAATGTAATAAAATCTATTTAAATGATAATATATTCACTTATTTATTATTATTTTTCTGTTTACTACAGCTTATATAAAAATATTAAAACATAATGTAATAAAAACAATTTAAATGATAATATATTCACTTAATTATTATTATTTTTCTGTTTAATACAGCTTACATAAAAATATTAAAACATAATGTAATAAAAAACTATTTAAATGATAATATATTCACTTAATTATTATTATTTTTCTGTTTACTACAGCTTATATACAAATATTAAAACATAATGTAATAAAACAATTTAAATGATAATATATTCACTTAATTATTATTATTTTTCTGTTTACTACAGCTTATATAAAAATATTAAAACATAATGTAATAAAAACAATTTAAATGATAATATATTCACTTAATTATTATTATTTTTCTGTTTACTACAGCTTATATAAAAAATATTAAAACATAATGTAATAAAAACTATTTAAATGATAATATATTCACTTAATTATTATTATTTTTCTGTTTACTACAGCATATATAAAAATATTAAAACATAATGTAATAAAAACAATTTAAATGATATTATATTCACTTAATTATTTTTCTTTTTTTATTTACTACAGCTTATATATCACTGTCCTAAATGTAAAAAAAAAAAAAAATTATTAAAATAAAAAATTGTTAAAATGTGTTATTAAATTATAAAATATATAATAAATATATATACACCTTAAATTATAAAATGTAATTATATTCAGTTATAAAATATAATAAAATTAAATCGTTTTTTTTTATTGATCATGATATAATTAGTACATATATGATATAGTGATAGCCATTTATAGTTATAAAGGCCACTGACAGCTGACCCCTTCACCTTGCTACAGAACACTTACTGGTTTTAATAATATGGGGAAAAAAGTGGTGGTGGTATTCACTAACTCACAGTAACCAATCAGAAATCAGATTCCATTTGCCCACATGCTCTAGGCTGCTGAGAACTGACCTAGGATTGGCCATCTTGGGTTAGAGTTACAGCACTCCCCTTTGCACTATTAATTAAAAATCTTATTAGCTTTTTGTTAACTGATAAGAATAAAAAGGAGGACAGGTTATTTTGTAGACGAGGAGAAAACATTTAGCTTGTTTTTAATTCAAAAGTTAAAAAAAAAAAAAAAAAAAACATTTCTTGGTGTGTATTTAATGAGCATCTGTTTGAAATTTTCCTTTAATCTCAAATTAATAACTCATGTTTTTATCTATCCTATGCAAGGTTAAGGTATTAGTAATACATTGAATTAAAAAAAGGCACATACAAAAAAATGTATATAATATAATTTTTGAGGCTTAGATACCTGATGCCTACTGTTTTTTCCAGTGACTGTCACAGACTTTATATGTAAGCTTACATCTCAAATACACATCAAACTACTTTTGCCTGGCTGAATTTCTCTCTCCATATATGTCTAAAAATTGGTGTATTTTCCAATGATCTGCATTATCTTGAAATGTCCACCAGAGGGAGCAACCGTCAATTTCTCTAACATGTAACTGCATTCCTTAGGGAACCGGTCTGTACATGAGGATGCCTAGAGGCAGCTGTGGGAAAATTCTGAAGTCATGTTCATTCACCCTTTCTGTGCCTGTTTAAAGCTTTGACAACCCTTGGCCCCCAAGCTGCTGGAGAACTAAAGGTCCAAGCATGCTCTGGCTTCAAATTTCTGGCAGGAGAAATTGGAACATGTGCTGGAAAAGAGCCAGGGGGGCCATTCTAGTGGTCTAGCAGCTTATACATTTCTAATGGCACCTCTTTCATATATATATATATATATAATAAAAAAACAATATATATATATATATATATATATATAAAATTTAAAAAACAATATATATATATATATATATATATATATATATATATATATATATATATATATATATAAAATTTAAAAAAACAATATATATATATATATATATATATATATATATATATTGTTTTTTTAATTTTATATATATATATATATTGTTTTTTTAATTTTTTATATATATATATATATATATATATATATATATATTTTTAAATAAATAAATAAATATATATATATATATATATATATATATATATATATATATATATATATATATATATATATATATATATATATATATATATATATATATATATATTTAATTTTATATATAAATATATATATATATATTTTAAAGAAATATATATATAAAAGAAATATATATATATATATATATATATTTTTTTTTTTAATTAAATAAATATATATATATATATATATATATATATATATATATATATATATATATATATATATATATATATATATTTTATATATATATATATATATATATATATATATATTTCTTTAAAATATAAATATATATATGTATATATATATATATATATATATATATATATATATATATATATATATATATATATATATATATATATATATATATATATCATTAAAAAAAACAATATATATATATATATAAAATCAAAAAAACAATATATATATAGGAAATTCTGCTGGAATGCATTCCTCATCTAAAAATTCTTAAATTCTTGTGTCCTAAGAAATCACATTCCAGATTTCCATGTCCTTGGTAACTTTGTTGCCAATTTTGGAACCTCATCACAGGTTTTACACTTGTTGAAGGGTTTCCTTGTCAGTTTCAATTGGCCAAATGTTAAAAAAAATATATAATTTCCATGCTATGATTGATTGTTTAATTGTTTAAAACTGGGAAGCTAATACAAAAAAAGAGTGGGTGGGAGATCGCTGTGGTTGGGAGCTGATGGAAAAACCTCAAAATTGGCCAAAAAAAAAATTGCACCTCTAGCATAACCGTCATAAGTCAAGAATTTGTTGGCCAGCTTTGTAAGTGGTGGGAGTTGTAAGTTTTATCTGCACTCTTGTTGTCTTGAATAGCTTTAGAATGATGCATGTCAGCTCTGCTCTACTTCTCATATCTGTTTAAACTTCTTTTTACATACAGAGGATAATTTACTAAGACTGGAGTGTGCAAAATCGGGTGCAGCTGTGCATGGTAGCCAATCAGCTTCTAACTTCAGCTTGTTCAATTAATCTTTGACAATAAAACCTGAAAGATGATTGGTTTCTATGCAGGGCTTCACCAGATTTTACACTCTCCAATTGTATTAAATCAACCCTACAGGCTATATAATCGGTTAACTCAAACCTTTACCCCAAATATCCCTAACATATTTTCTAACTCTCCTTACAGAATCCCAGACTAAATAATTTCTCAAGTAATTAATGCCTTCTGGTACTTGGGGAAAAAAAAACTTTGGAAAGCATGTATTTCTAGTTGTATCCCTGCTGGTTTGAGGTCCCCTGCACTAACACAAAACAGCCACAAGATGGCGTGCATCATACAGCTGCAAATGCCTAGACAATACTGCACAACGCCCTTGTCTCCCAGATGTGCCAAAAAAAACTTTTGTCTTTTTCCATCCTTAAAACTTTTTTCAAGAATAACTTAAAAGCCACGTTAGAAAATGACTATCCAGAGCAAACTTTTATTCCTGATTGAAAAAAAAAAAAAGCCTACCCAAGCTTAGAGCATGAAAATGATTTAAAGTGCATTCTTGGCTTCTTGCCATGATGACTGGTTACAGAAAACATCTGGTTAGTGTTTGCAATTAACCATTAAGTGCAAGGAGCAGAATGAAGCTATTAGGGGAGAAAAAAAAGGAAGAAGAAAGAAACACCATGCATACTGAGACAGGACCAAGCGCAAGTTTGCGCAATAAAAAAAGAGAATAAAAAAAAGAAAATGTATAATAAACACTGACCTTGACATGTTACTAGGCATAAGGTTACTGCAAGCAGCAACAAACTCCGTAAATCCACAAAGCTGAGCATGGCTAGTGTTTAGTCATGCAGACTCCTTGTGTACAGGGCTGGGTGGTATTAACTCCTATAGTTTGCTGGCATACAGTGTTGATTTCAATGTCTCCTTCTTAGCAGAAACCTGCAGCCTTGATGCTAAAATAATAATGCCTGGTCCTCCCCTCTTATACAGCAGGAGGTTCCCTCTGTAGAGTGTCATCAATAAACCGTAGACCAATGAGGAGTGGGATCTAACAGTGAGCAGGTCATGAGCTACTCCCTTCTCTTGCCTGCCCCACCACTTTTGGCAACAAAGGAGAGGTGGTGACGAATGCACTGTTGTTAAATTAGTTCCATTCTCTTTGAGGACGTGGACAGTAGTTGGTTTTAAAAAAGAAAAGCTGGATTTCTTTTTTTTGGGGCAGAATGCCTTTCCAGAACCAATCAGAAGATGCTGATGTGTCTACTGGTGGCATGCAGGTGGAGAGGGCGCTGGATGGAACCTTCCAGGTGGTGGACCTTAGAAGGTCCATCTAGACCTTAGAAGGTCCACCCAGAAGGCTCACCATTGTTCTCACCTTGCTATTCTCCTAAAAGTCCTGAATTGACTATAATTTACTGGATCTAAAATATCTAACATACCCTTTGTCAGATTTTAGGTTAATAGTTCCCGTAAGGGCACTACAAGTCCAAGCATGCTCATCTGTGCATTTAGCCACATCACTTTTTTAATGCTGCTTACTAAGAATTTTCTGCATGCCCTATTGTACTAAATTAGATTTCCATTGTGATAATTCTCTGGCTGATGTGGAACTACAAGTCCTGAATTGACTATAACCTGCTGGATTTACAATATCTAACACACCCTTTGTCAGATTTTAGGTTAATAGTTCCCGTAAGGGCACTACAAGTCCAAGCATGCTCCTCTGAGCATTTAGCCACATCACTTTTTTTTAATGCTGCTTACTTACATAGTTACATAGTTAGGTTGAAAAAAGACACAAGTCTATCCAGTTCAACCACAAAAAAATTTAATAAATAAACAAACAAAATAAAAAACACAATACAATCCCATACACCCAACTCCATACCCACAGTTGATCCAGAGGAAGGCATTCTTTTGCATGCCCTATTGTGCTAAATAAGATTTTCATTGTGATAATTCTCCGGCTGATGTGAAACTACAAGTTCCAGCATGCTCCCTATGTTAAAATCTAATATTTGCGTTTTTTGTTCATTTTACAAAAACTGATATTTCCTCTTTTAGAACTTTAACGTGTATGTAAATGTACATTTTTGTTATAAATTATTTTATTTTTTTCTTATTAATTCTTATTTTTTCCTTACTTTTTATTTGCTCTTATTGTCATCTGTTAAACTACCACAGATTTTTTTTTTTATTATTTTATAATATTTTTTTAATATCTTATTTTTTATTATCTTATTTTCACCTCTTCAGGAAAGCCTATCATTCTTTCAACATTTTTATTTTTTTTATCACTTCCATCAGCTCACCCCCCCCAGTTATAAAATTTTTGCACCACAATCTCCACCCTATTAGATTGTAAGCTCTTATGAGCAGGGCCCTCTTGTATTTTATTGTATGTTAACTGTACTGTACTGTCTTTCTTTTTTATACTGTAAAGCGCTGCATAAACTGTTGGCGCAATATAACTCATGTATAATATTACTAATATATATATATATATATATAGATAGATAGATAGATAGATATAATACATTTTTTACAGGTACTTAAAAGCACCATCAATTTACACAGTGCTTTTCATATATATTGTATTTTCACATCAGTCCTTGCTCCCAAGGAGCTTACAATCTAAGGTCCCAAACTCACTTTCATACGTACACATACTAGGGCCAAATTAGACACAAGCCAAATAACCTACCAGCATGTCTTTGGAGTGTGAGAGGAAACCCACGCAGGCACAGGGGGAATATGCATATATTTAAATCATATATTTTTTTATTAAAAAAAATATATTTTTTATATATATATTTATATATATATATATATATATATATATATATATATATATATTTTCTCTTTTTAATCATTATAATATATCTATTTTCACTTTTAATATACATTGATATATATATATATATTTTTTTTTTCTCTTTTTAATCGTTATTTTTTATTTTTTTTTTCCACTTCAGACTTAACCATTTACCGGAGGAAGGTGGCGAGATTTTTAATCGTTATAATATATATTTTTTCATTTTATATATATATATATATATATATATATATATATATATATATATATATATATATATATATATATTCTCTTTTTAATCATTATAATATATATATTTTCATTTTATATATATATATATAAATATATATTCTCTTTTTAATCATTATAATATATCTATTTTCACTTTTAATATATATATATATATATATATATATTTTCTCTTTTTTATCGTTATAATATATATTTTTTTCATTTTATATACATACATATATATATATATATATATATATATATATATATATATATTCTCCTTTTAATCATTATAATATATATATTCTCTTTTTAATCATTATAATATATATATTTTCATTATATATATATATATATATATATATATATATATATATATACATATATTTTCTCTTTTTAATCGTTATAATATATATTTTTTCATTATATATATATATATATATATATATATATATATTCTCTTTTTAATCATTATAATATATCTATTTTCACTTTTAATATATATTTATATATATTTTTTTTTCTCTTTTTATTCGTTATAATATATATCTTTTCATTTTATATATATATATATATATATATATATATTCTCTTTTTAATTATTATAATATATATATTTACATTTTTATATATATATATATATATATATATATATATATATATATATATATATATATTATAATGATTAAAAAGAGAATATATATATATATATTCTCTTTTTAATCATTATAATATATCTATTTTCACTTTTAATATATATTGATATATATATTTTTTTCTCTTTTTATTCGTTATAATATATATCTTTTCATTTTATATATATATATATATATATATATATATATATATATATATATATATATATATATATATATATATATATATATATATATATATATTCTCTTTTTAATTATTATAATATATATATTTACATTTTTATATATATATATATATATATATATATATATATATATATATATATATATATATAAAATGAAAAGATATATATTATAACGAATAAAAAGAGAGAAAAAAAAAAAAAAAAAAAAAATATATATATATATATATATATATATATATATATATATATATATATATATATATATATATTCTCTTTTTAATCATTATAATATATATATATATTAATACATTTAAATTATTTAATTATATCTGTTTAGAAAATGCAAAAATTAAAAAAATATAAAAAGACTGTTGATCCAACAAGAAAGCTTGTGAGATGATAACTTTATGTACTCTCTGCCTCTGGACTTTTATCAGTTAGCATTGTTCCCTGCTATGCTATCTCTGTGACTCTCACTGCAAAACGAGGGAAAAAAAATGTTATGGAAAGGAGAGGGAGGGGTTATGTAGTCCTAATGCCATTTTATGTAGTCCTAACACATTCTCTGTCCTAGGGTGAAAATGCTGCTCAGTACGGTTGTTACCATAAGACCAGAAGTGATTTAATGGTAGGATTCCCAGAATAAAATAAAATGTAAAAGAAAAGAGAAAAGTAATGCAGCCACCACATCTAAGGAGCAGTTAGTTGTAATACTATTAGTTTTCATTCCTGGGTTTAGATTACATTTAGGTTCCAATGCTCCACTTGTCTATTTTGGGGAATTTTCACCCCCAGTGTCTACAGACCTGAACAAGTACAAGATGTACAGTAAGTGAACAATATCAATATTTAAATAAATTCAGGCTGCATGGATTTCTATCGGATTCTTCCATTCTTGCTGCAATCAAATTAAGACACGTCTAGGTTTTCTTGTGAAAAAAACAAAAATATATATATTTTTTGGAGCAAATCATTTAAAAAGTGAAGTAAATGTTCATATTTGTTCCCATTGAGGCTGCAGGATAAAAGATAAAGGAATGATTGGCATGGCCCCGCCCACTATGTTGGGATGAGGGTGTTAACCCTTTGTGTGTTGGATCTGTGCTGGTTGGGATGACACGTAGGACTTGCTATGCTGTCTCTGATGGAACCACAACATATTCCACCCGTCAGAAGACTATCAGAGCCAAAACTTTACAGTGAAATATTTCTTAGGTTGGATCCATTTTTGATCATATTTAGGGCACAGATTTTTTATTTGTGTTTTTTTTAATGTGTATAATGTGTGTGTGTGTGATTGTTCCTCATTTATATTATTATGTATCATTTGTATTCTAAAAATGACAGTTGAAAATCTATTATAACACGTGGCCAACATCAGATACATTTCATGTAGAAAACCATCATTGTCAGCACACCCACCTACAATATAAGACTCATTATTCTCTAAGACTTTTGGGATTTACTATAACAGATGAAAAATCAGGTGCAGCTCTGCATGGTGGCCAATCAGTTTGTTCTATTAAGCATTGACAATATACAGTAACCTGGAAGCTGATTGGTTTCTATGGAGAGCTGCACCAGTTTTTACACTCTTCAGTTTTAGTAAATCAACTTCATTGTGTTTCTTTACTCACAGAACCCTTTAAAAGTGCAAAATCTCAAGGCACCCCATTCTAAAATTGGGTCATTGTGTCATATCAGAAGCCACCTTTTCACATCAGAGTCCGCAGCCCCCCCTTTTACATCAAAGTCCTAAGTCGCTCCGTTTCATATTAGAGTCCTCAGTCCCCCCCCCCCGTCTCTCTCTTTTTTACATTAAAGTCCTCAGTACCCTTCTTCTACATCAGACTTCCCAGCCCCCCCCCCCCTTTCACATCAGAGTCCTCAGCCCCCACTTATACATCAAAGTCCTAAGTCCCTCCGTTTCATATCAGAGTCCTAAGCCCCCCACCCCCCGTCTTCACATCAGAATTATCAGCTAACCCCCCCCCCCCCCACACACACTTTTACAAAGTCCCCGTCTTCTACATCAAACTTCTCAGTTCCTCCCTTTCTCATCAGAGCTCTCAGCCCCTCCCTTTCACATCAGAGCTCTCAGCCCCTCCCTATACATCAAAGTGCGAAGTCCCTCCCTTTCAAATCAGCGTTCTCAGTCCCTCCCCTTATATAAGAGTCCTAAGTAGTGGCAAGTGGTGCTCAAAAGTTTTGGGGGCGCAAGCGAACTGAACATTCTGAAAAATACTGAAACAAAACACCAAATGCAGCCAACTGTGCCCAGCAAACGCAGCCATCTGTGCCCATCATATGCAGCCATCTGTGCCCATCATATGCAGCCAACAGTGCCCAGCAAATGCAGCCATCTGTGCCTATCATATGCAACCAACTGTGCCCATCATATGCAGCCAACAGTGCCCAGCAAATGTAGTCATCTGTGCCCATCATATGCAGCCAAACGTGCCCAGAAAATGCAGCCATCTGTGCCTATCATATGCAGCCAACTGTGCCCATCATATGCAGCTAACTGTGCCCATAATATGCAGCCAACAGTGCCCAGCAAATGTAGCCATCTGTGCCCATCATATGCAGCCAAACGTGCCCAGAAAATGTAGCCATCTGTGCCCACCATATGCAGCCAAACGGGCCCAGCAAATGTAGCCATCTGTGCCCATCATATGCAGCCAAACGGGCCCAGCAAATGCAGCCAACTGTGCCCAGCAAATGCCACCATCTGTGCCCATCATATGCAGCCAACTGTGCCAATCATATGCAGCCAAATGTGCCCAGCAAATGCAGCCAACTGTGCCTAGCAAATGCAGCCATCTGTGCCCATCATATGCAGCCAACTGTGCCCAGCAAATGCAGCCGCTGTGGGACGGCTAGCGCAGGTCAGGCGACGTCTCCTGTTTCCTCCATGCGTCTCTTCTTGCCTTCTGCTAGCCGTCCAATGGGATCACCTGTGCCTTCAGGTGATGGGTATTAGACCCGCGCCTCCTGATTGGCGGAGAGGTGGTTCAGTGTTGGAAAAGCAAGTATTTATTTGCTTTTCTAACACACCTGGGTGAACTGCGAGCTCAATGCTCTGCACGCCAAGTCCACCTTTTTGTTAAGCCTATTAGAGCCTATGGCTCTAATTAGGTGCTTCAAAAAAATCATCTCCGCCGCTGTAATTCAGGCACGCGGTGTCCGAAAAGGGGCTGGACACCTAAATAGGGGGTGGCTACAGCTCCCTCCTTCCCCTTTTACATTTTTACAACAAAGTCCTCAGTCCCCTTCTTCTACATCAGACTTCTCAGCCCTTCACTTTCACCTCAGAATTTTTAGCTCCCCCCCCTTACATCAAAGTGCTAAGTCCCCCCTTTTCACATCAGAGTTTCAGCCCCTCCCCCTTTACATCTAAGTCGCCCCTTCCACATCAGAGTTCTCAATTCCTCCCTTTATATCAGAGTCCACAGCCCCCCCTCTTCACATAAAAATACTCAGCTCCCCATTCCCCCCACTTTTACAACCAAATCCTCATTTCTTTTCTTCTACATCAGACTTCTCAGCCCCCCCTTTTACATCAAAGTGCTAATTCCCCCTTCACATCATAGTTCTCAGTCCCTCCCTTTATGTGAGAGTCCTCACTTTCACATCAGTGTTCTCATTCACCCCCCATACTTTTACCTAAGTCCCTCCCTTTCGCATCAGAGTTCTCAGTTCCTCCCTTTATATCAGAGTCCCAAGCCCCCCACCCCCCTTCGCATCAGAATACGCAGCTCCCCACATTTACATCAAGATCTTTAGCCCCCTTCTTCTACATCAGACTTCTCAGTCTCCACCCTTTTACATCAGAGTTCTCACCCACCCCCTTTTACATCAAAGTGCTAAGTCCCCCCTCTCTTTCACATCAGAGTTCCCAGTCCCTCCATTTATATCAAAGTCCTCAGTCCCCCCATTCGTACATCAGAGTCCTCAACCCCCCCTTTTACATCAAAGTGCTAACCCCCTCCCCCCTTCACATCAGTGTTCTCAGTCCCTCCATTTAAAGAAGAGTCTTTAGCCCCCCCTCTTTTACATCAGAGTCATAAGTCCCCCCTTTCACATCAGTCCCTCCCTTTAAAGAAGAGTTCTCACCCCCCCTTTTACATCAGAGTCCTAAGTCCCCCCATTCTCATCATAGTTCTCAGTCTTTCGATTAATATCAGAGTCCTCAGTCCCCCCCCCCCCCCCACGTTCACATCAGAGTCCTCTGCCAGCCCGCTTGCACCATGGAAAGGCATGACTCTTTACAAAAATATAGGATGCAGTGTGGCACCACTGACAAGCCCATAAGGCACCCCATAATTCAGCCCTGAGCAACCTGATTTCCCACATGATCTGCGGAATAGGGGTGAGGTTGGGGTTCACTGCTACCTTGGGTTCAAGGTGAATCTTGCAGGTTCCAAATCTAAGTACTGGAGAATTCAGAGAGCATTTAACATCTGGTGAGGAGGTGCTGTATCTATGGGGGCACTGTTATTATTATTATTATTATACAGGATTTATATAGCGCCAACAGTTTGCGCAGCACTTTACATCAGGGAAGACAGTACAGTCACAATACAATTCAATACAGGAGGGATCAGAGGGCCCTGCTCGTTAGAGCTTACAATCTAGAAGTGTTCTGAGCGCACTCCTGAGCTGGGCTGTATGCGGCCGTTACACACACAGCACAGCTCGGCCACGCCCCCCCCCCCCCGATTCTTCCTCACAGGCATTGACTGACAGCAGAGGGAGCCAATGCCTCCCCCTGCTGTCGAGTTTCCTGTGAGACGGAAGAGAGGGGGGAACAGCTGATGCAGATGGGAACAGCGCTGGATCGAGAGAGGGCTCAGGTAAGTGTTTAAGGGAGGGGGGCTGGGGGGTTCAGCTCTTGACAGAATTTTTTATCTTTGGGTTTGAAAAGGCATTTGATCCACACATAATGGGTTTATAGCTTTTGTGGCTTTTAAGGAATATAATTCAACAAAAGTTTGCTGGGAGATATTTTTTTTTCCGAGGAAACCGGTCGTGTGTTTTCGTTGAGGAAACTGTTGAGAAACTCGACGAGCCAAAAAGAGAGCAAGTTCTCTATTTCCTCGACGGGAATGAAGAAACTTGCCTTGTCGAATTCTTCGACAGCCTAACAAGGAACTCGACGAGGAAAATTATGTGTTTCGCCCGTCGAGTTCCTCGGTCATGTGTACGAGGCTTCACACTTTCTGTGCCACTCCTATGTGAGTGGGATTACTGTACCCGGACAGGCCCCTCTCACTGACCTGGCAGCCGGAGTATCACTCGAACATTTGTAGGATAAAGTCCCTGCCACAGACCCTCCTTGGTGAACTTCAAAAAAGATACCTCTGCCACAGGCCCTCTGGATTGTAATCACGGAGATATCCCTCCTTAGATGAATTACGCCTGGATCTCCTTCAACTTGTTGCCCAGGTACCGACTGACAGGTGATCAATCCCTCGGTGTCCGGCTACCTTGATCCCTGGTGGGTTGTCGAAATCCTTTTGGACCACCAGCCTCTCAATGGCGCTCCTCAAATGGACTCCCCACCAAACAGCAATACCGCTTGGGATCCTCAAAGGTGGGAACCCAGTCACTCACTGGGTCCCCGTCGCTGTTCAGATGCTCCGGGCCAACATAGCCCCGGAACCAGGAACACCGCGCGGGACGCACGCCCCGGTCAGGTAGGCCATAATGCTGGGGCGCCGTGACGCGGTCACCATGAAGGTGCCACACTCGAAGAAGAAGACCCAGAACCAATGGCGTCTGCCTCATAATACCCCTCCCCAGCAAGCACAGCAAGGCCAAACCCTCATGATTGGCTGGTGGGAAAAAGTACCCAAACCTTGACTCCACTGCTGCCACCTGCAGCACCGGGGTTGGAAGAACACCCCAGCGCAACAGAATAGCCTGCAGCACAGCCCAGCTGAGACAGAGACCCTGTTTTGCACATAACAAGTTGGATCAGAGTCTAACTACACTCTGATCTCCCTCTAAATTTAACTAGCACCGGTACTATAAAGCACCCAGGCGCTACATTAATAACAAACTTCTCTATGCTCACCTGCTCTGTGCAACTAAATTGCACTGAGTGGCCCCAAACCTTCTCTTTTCAGGTCCCCCCGCTGGTGCTGTTGGCCCCTCCTCTCTGTCCAGGGCCCCCACTGGAAGCAGCTTTCCATGCTTGCTCCCAATGCCTCTATTGACATAGACAGTGGGACTCGCATACCTCCCAACATTCTGAGATGGGAATGAGGGACACCTGTCAGCAAAAATATGCAGGCATAAGACACACCCCTTGCCACTCCCCCTTAAAGGAGAATTGTACAACAAAACAAGATTGGTTAAACCCACAAGTGCTATTTTTTACCACTTCTATTCCTTTATATTGTCTTTTGGAATTTACAAATGTAGAAATTTAGAAATCATATGAAAGGTTTAGCACTGGAAAAAACTTTTTGATAGATAAAAAGTGCATTTTATATAGAACTATATAGATCAGACCAAAATGAGGGACAAATGAGGAGGAATGAGGGTCAGAGGGACATTGCTCCAAATCAGGGACAGTTGGGAGCTATGGGACTCGGCTCCACCCACTGCTGGCTTTGATCGACAGCACTGGGAGCCAATGGCTCCCGGTGCCCCAGCAAAGCCAGCGAGACCCGGAGGTGAGGGGAGAGAAGAACTGCAGATGGGCACAGCCAGGGCTGATCCGCCCTATAGGCTCACTATGCAAGTCGCTTAGGGCACCGCAAAGCTGCGAAGGGCCCCCCAAATTACTAGAGGCCCTGCCTGGTGAGAAGTCATTTTCGCCCCCTCACCCTGCTTCTCAACTCGCTGGCTGCATGGGAGAAGAGGTAAGAAGTCACCATCCCCCGCTTCTCAATTTAATGTAAGATGTCATTTTCGACAGCAGAACACCCCCTCCCCCCGGTTCTCAACTTTCTTTAATGTGACATGTCACTGTCATCAGCGCCCCCCGCTTCTCATTTTTAATGTGCCATGTCATTTTGCTTAGGGCCCCAGGGAGGTCAGGATCGGCACTGGGCACAGCGATGGATCGAATGAGGGCTCAGGTAAGTATAAGGGAGGGTGAGGGGCCAAAATGAATGCCTAAACATGCCCTGTGCACTCCTGACACAGTTACTGGTGCCAAATAGAAAATTCCAGATAGCTGCTTGTGATTGGGACCTTTCTGATCATGTGATCAGCCAATCACTGCAGTCACATGATCATAAACGACGAAAAAGTAAAAAATGTTTAGACTTTGGAACCACTTTAACATACCTCCCAACTTTTTGAAATGGGAATGAGGGACACCTACTAGCAAAAGTATGTACACGCCCCCTGCCACACCCCCTGAAAGGAGAATTAACCAAAAATTAAAAGTTAGTTAAACCCACAAGGGCTTTTTTTTACCTCTTCTGTTTCTTTTATTGGCTTTTTAAATTTACAAATGCAGCAATTTAGAAATCAGATGAAAGGATTAGCACTGGGAAACACTTTTTGATAGATAAGTGCATTTTATATGCAGTAAAACCCTGGATTGCGAGCAGAATTTGTTCCAGAAACATGCTTGAAATCCAAAGCACTTGTATATCAAAGCATTTTTTTTACAGAGTATAAAAGAGAAGAGAGGCGCCTCTAAGTGTAGAAATAAGTTGCTAAATGTTGTACCTTCATTAAATGTAACCATATTGCTAAACTTAGAGGCGCCTGTGTTCTTTTTTATACCCAGTTGTGACATGACGCTACTCTTATATCAAGACATCGCTTGTATACCAAGGCAAAATGTATAAAAAAAATGTGCTTGTCTTGCAAAACATCTCAAACCAAGTTACTCTCAAACCAAGGTTTTACTGTACAACTATATAGATCAGACCAAAATGAGGGACAAATGAGGAGGAAAGAGGGACATTGCTCCAAATCAGGGACAGTCCCTCGAAATCGGGGACATTTGGGACCCCTGGTTTAAGGCTATGCTTCTTTGTTACACAATTGGGCCAATCAATAGACTGCTTAACTACTTGCTGACCAGTTATGCTTGCTGACCAGTTATGCGGTGGCAGGTTGGCTCTGCTGCGCGAGATCATGTAGCTATACGTCATCTCACTATGCAGCCAATAGGGGTGCGCGCACGCCCCCCACTCGCCCCTGGTCCCGACTTGCGTGCCCGGCGGTCGCGGTCACAGCCGGGCACCCACGATCGCTCGTTACAGAGCGAGAACCCAGGAGCTGTATGTGTAAACACACAGCTCCCGGTCCTGTCAGGGGGAGAAATTCCTGATCGTCAGTTCATACAATGTATGAACAGCGATCTGTCATTTCACCAAGTCAGTCCCACCCCCCCTTCAGTTAGAACACACCCTGGGAACATACTTAACCCCTTCCTCGCCCCCTAGTGTTAACCTCTTCCCTGCCAGTGGCATTTTTATAGTAATCAATGCATTTTTATAGCACTGATCCCTATAAAAATGCCAATGGTCCCAAAAATGTGTCAAAAGTGTCCGAAGTGTCCACCATAAGGTCACAGTACCGATAAAAATCGCAGATCGCCGCCATTACTAGTAAAAAAAAAATATTAATAAAAATGCCATAAAACTATCCCCTATTTTGTAGACGCTATAACTTTTGCACAAACCAATCAATTAACGCTTATTGCGATTTTTTTTACGAAAAATATGTAGAAGAATACGTATCGGCCTAAACTGAGGAAAAAAAACGTTTTTTGATATATTTTTGGGGATATTTATTATAGCAAAAAGTAAAAAATATTCATTTTTTTTTCAAAATTGTCTCTCTATTTTTGTTTATAGCGCAAAAAATAAAAACCGCAGAGGTGATCAAAAGAAAGCTCTATTCGTGGGAAAAAAAGGAGGCCAATTTTGTTTGGGAGCCACGTCGCACGACCGCGCAATTGTCAGTTAAAGCAACGCAGTGCCAAATCGCAAAAAGTGGCCCGGTCATTGACCAGCAATATGGTCCGGGGGTTAAGTGGTTAAACACTAAAGCCAAGATTTTTTTTTGTTTAAAAATAACAAACATGTTATACTTACCTCCGCTGTGCAGTTCGTTTTGCACAGAGTGGCCCCGAACCTCGTCTTCTGGGGTCCCTCGGCGGCTGTCTCGGCTCCTCCTCGCAAAAGCTTTCCACCTTCATGCGAGCTCCCTCGCATGGTGGAAAGCTTTTGCGAGCGCGCTCCCGTGATACAGCGGCGGCCATAGCCGCCGACTGTATCACTCGGCCCCACCCCCCGGCGTGCCGCGTCATCCGCTGTGATTGACAGCAGCGCCAGCCAATGGCTGCGCTGCTATCAATCCGCCCAGCCTAGCCAATCAACGGCCAGGCTGGGAACCGAACAGGATGACGAGGACGCGCCCGGGACTTTTGAGGGGTGAGGTAAGTAAAACGGGGGCTCGGGGGGGGGGGGGGGGGGCGGTGCTGTCAGATGTTTTTTTACCATAATGCATAGGATGCATTAAAGTGAAAAAACTTTTACCTTTACAACCCCTTTAAATTAAAATTGTATTCTCTGGGTAAGGAAAGGATAGTAGTTTTGTCTTGGGTGGGGGGTGGGGGGCTTATTGATAGATATACAGTATATATGCCTGTATGTTGATTTTGATGTTTGTCATTTTGAATTGTAATATTAACAGAGAGAAAATAATAAAAAAAATAAAAATAAAGAAAATCAAACAGATAGAGCTTAGATTTTCGATGGCCGGTGAAAAAGAATATATACAAAAGAAGCCGAGTTCTTAAAGAAAGAAAAAAAAAAGAAAAAAGAAAAATGAAAAAATTCAGTCTCCTTTTCTATTCCTTTTTTTTCCGTAAAGCTCCTCTGGACCAACCGCAATGATGGGGGTGGGAGTGGCGCAGCGAGGATTTGGCTGCTGAGACAGATTTTTCCAACTTGATGATGTGTTACATTGTTTAACCCCTTATTGTCTTAATGAAAACACTGGATGGAGGAGGCGGAGAAAGTTTTCTGCTCTTATTTTCTATCTCCTCCCGTCTATAGCTCTAAAAAAAAAAAAAGAAAAGACGTGAACCATGTGTTTCCTAAGCATATCTTAAAGGGAGAGACAGCAGCATCCCAGACCAACCCCACCCCCCACCTCCATCTATCCAGATGCGTCATACTTTCCAGCAGAGAAGTATACCAGAACGGAGTACAAGGGGGGAGTCTGCAGACTATTGTGTGTAATAGGGGCTAAAAACTCACATACAGAGTCTGACCACTTCATATGTCATTGTCAGCACATTTGTAGAGTGTACCAATAAAGCAGTATTAAACTCAAAACCAAAAATGTTATATTTTGCAGCTTACCCAATCATTGCGGTGGCTGCATTCGTTTTCCCTTTTTAGGCTTTTCCCCTCCGTTTTCACCTGGTGATCTGGCAAGTAACACACCTCCTGTATTGGAGTGCCCCCCACTCTCGATGAAAGAGCACAGGAGGTACAGTAGACAGCAGCATTGTTGGTCTGGGGGGGGCCGAAGTGTAATGCCGGGTACAGACGAGAGGATTGATCCGCGGATTTGGATCCGATGGAGTGTACTCACCATCGGATCGAAATCCGCGCCAAAATCCCATCGCAATGACGTGTCGCGCCGTCGCCGCGATGATGACGCGGCGACGTGCACGACGCTGTCATATAAGGATATCCACGCATGCGTCGAATCATTACAACGCATGCGAGGGAGGGAATCGGACGGATCGATCCGGTGAGTCTGTACAGACCACCGGATCGATCCGCTGAAGCCGATTCCAGCGGATAGATTTCTTAGCATGCTAAGAAATTTTTATCTGCTGGAAATCGGTCGGCCCGAAAAAAATCCGCGGAAAAAGATCCGCTGGGATGTACACACCAGCGGATCTATCCGCTGGAACTGATCCGCAGATCAATTCCAGCGGATAGATCCTCTCGTGTGTACGGGGCCTTAGATGTACTAGCAGATTTAAATACACTAGCCAAAGTCAAAGCCGAAGTCGAGCTAATACTTTATAAGCAGTTACAGCACACATTTTTTTCCTTTTGGAATAAAGATTTTTCATTAACCACTTAACCCCCAGACCATATTGCTGGTCAAAGACCAGAGCACTTTTTTGCGATTCGGCACTGCGTCGCTTTAACTGACAATTGCGCGGTCGTGCGACGTGGCTCCCAAACAAAATTGGCGACCTTTTTTTCCCCACAAATAGAGCTTTCTTTTGGTGGTATTTGATCACCTCTGCGGTTTTTAGTTTTTGCACTATAAACCAAAATAGAGCGACAATTTTGAAAAAAATTAATATTTTTTACTTTTTACCATAATAAATATCCCCCAAAAATATATAAAAAAAAATGTTTCCTCAGTTTAGGCCGATACGTATTCTTTTACATATTTTTCGTAAAAAAAAAATCGCAATAAGCGTTTATTGATTGGTTTGCGCAAAAGTTATAGCGTTTACAAAATAGGGGATAGTTTTATGGCATTTTTTTTTATATTTTTTTTTTACTAGTAAGGGCGGCGATCAGCGATTTTTTTCGGCACTGCGACATTATGGCGGACACTTCGGACACTTTTGACACATTTTTGGGACCATTGGCATTTTTATAGCGATCAGTGCTATAAAAATGCATTGATTACTATAAAAATGCCACTGGCAGTGAAGGGGTTAACACTAGGGGGAGGGGAAGGGGTTAAGTATGTTCCCTGGGTGTGTTCTAACTGTAGGGGGGGTGGACTCACTAGGGGAAATGACTGATCGCTGTTCATACATTGTATGAACAGACAATCAGGCATTTTTCCCCTGACAGGACCGGGAGCTGTGTGTTTACACACACAGCTCCCGGTCCCCGCTCTGTAACGAGCGATCGCGGGAGCCTGGCGGCGATCGCGACTGCCGGGCACGCGCACGGAGTCAGGGACGAGCGGGGGCGCGCGCGCCCCTATTGGCTGCTGGGCGAGGTGATGTATAGCTACGTGCTCTCGCCCAGCAGAGCCGACCTGCTGCCGTAAAACTGCGGCGGCTGGTCGGCAAGCAGTTAAAGTGGAGTTCCACTCAAAAGTGGAACTTCCACTTAAACCACTCCTCGCCCCCTTACATGCCGCATTTGGCATGTAATTTTTTTTGGGGGGGGGGGGGCTTCAGTAGGAGTGGGACTTCCTGTCCTGCTTCCTCCTTCCACCCAGGGACCGCTTAAGTCATGTACACACGATCGATTTGTCCAATGAAAACAGACCGACGGATTGTGTGTGGGCCCCATCGGTCTTTTTTCCATCAGTGAAAAATAAATAGAATATGTTTTAAATTTTTCCTTTGGATAGAAAAATCCGATCGTCTGTGTGGAACTCCATTGGAGAAAAATCCACGCATGCTCAGAATCAAGTCGGCGCATGCTCGGAAGCAGTGTTGTACGTCACCGGGTTTTGACACGGTCGGATTTTTGACTGATGGTGTGTAGGCAAGACTGATGAAAGTCAGCTTCATCGGATATCCGCCGAAAAAATCCATCGGATTCGATTCCATCAGATATCCGATCGTGTGTGAAGGGCTTAAGGCGACTTCTCTTCTCGCCTTAGGCGGCCCCTCCCTGTAGGCGATCATCTGGGACACGTGACAGTTCCCAGGTGATCCCCTGTCCACTCATGCAGCGCATCGCCGCCCGCGCATGTTCAGTGAGTGCCCGGCCGTTAAGCCGAAAGCTGTCACAGCCGGGTGCCCACAGTTAGAATGGAGGCGCTGGCGGAGAGGGGGGGGGGCTCCGTGCGTCGCGTCGCTGGACAGTGGAACAGATAAGTGTCTGTATATTAAAAGCCAGCAGCTACACTTTTTGTAGCTGCTGACTTTCAATAAACATAAAAAAGGCTGGAACTCCCCTTTAAATAAGTAAAAGTTGATCATTGTAAGCTCCCCTGTCAGTGTTAAATATTTTTTTCTCATCCTTGTAAACTGATACATCTGGAAGAGAGCTTGTTTTTTTGAATAGCGTCAGACTTACTGGCTGGATCACCAGATGAAAACAGAAGAAAGCCTAAATAAAAAAAAAAAAAGAAAATGAATGCAGCCACCACATTTAAGAATTGGTAAACTGCAATATAATAAATGTTTGCATATGGATTTAAAGCGGAGTTCCACTTGTTTTTAAGTTTATTAAAAGTCAGCAGCTAAAAAAAAGCGTAGCTGCTGACTTTTAATAAGTCAGCGATGCGGCCCCCTGGAGCGTCACTCCTCTCACCCTCCTCTCCTCGGCGCCGTCATAGCAACTGTGGGCACCCGGCCGTGACAGCTTAGGGCTTCACGGCCGGGCGCGAGTGGTGCTGTGCTCTGCTATTGGCCAGCCAATCTTCTGGGACCTATGACATGTCCCAGAAGATCGCTGGCAGGGAGGGGCCGCCTAGGGCAAGAGGAGGAGTCGCCTAGGCTTTCAAGAAGAGGAAGGAGGAAGTGGGACAGGAAGTTCCACTAAAAAGAAGGTAAAAAAAATGACATACCAAATGTGGCATGTCAGGGGGCGAGGAGTGCTTAAAGCGGAAGTTCCACTTTTTAATTCCGCTTTAATACTGCTTTAACTACTAAAAGTTTGGATTTATTGATGTTATCCAATGTGTAACGCTATCAGTTTTGTACTTTCCTCCATTATCTTTTCCGCAATTTTTTTTATCCTTTCACAATTTTTTTATCCTTTCACAATTGCTTTATTCTCCCCTTCCTTCCTTCTTTCCTTCCATCCTCCTTTCCTTCCTTTCACTTTCTTCCCTCCTTCCATGTCTAACTTTTTCCTGCCTTCCTGCCTTTCTTTCCTTTTATCTTTTCTTCCAGCTTCCATTCCTTGCTTCCTTTTACATGCTTCCCTCTTTTTTCTTTCCTTCCATCCTCCTATCCATCCTTCCATTCCTTATTTCGCCTACTTCCCTCCTTTTTATTTTTTCCATCCTCCTTCTTTCCTTTCTTCCTTTCACCCACTTCCCTCCTTTTTAATTCCTTCCATCCTCCATTCCTTTTTTCTTTTGCCTCCTTCTCTCTTTTTTCTTTCCTTCCATCCTCCATTCCCTCCACCCTTCCTTCGTTCCTTTTGCCTACTTCCCTTTTTTCTTTCCTTCCATTCTCCATTCCTTCCTTCCTTCCTTTTACCTATTTCCCTCTTTTATCTTTCCTATCAAACCCCATTCCTTTCTTAATTTCTTTCTTTCCTTCCATCCTCTATTCATTCCTTCCTTTCACCTACTTCCCTCCCTTTTCTTTCATTCCATCCTCCTTCTTTTCTTCCTTCCTTTCACCTTCTCCCCTTCTTTTTCTTTCCTTCCATCCTCCTTCTTCTATTCTTCCTTCTTTTTGCCTTCTTCCCTTATTTTTCATTCCTTCCATCCTCCTTTCCTTCCATGTATAACTTTTTACTGCCTTCCTGCCTTCCTTTCCTTCATTCTTTTCTTTCATCTTCCATTCCTCCCTCCCTTTTCTTTACTTCCATCCTCCATTTCTTCCTTCCTTTCTTTCTTTCCAGCCACCCACCATTCCTTCCTTTCTTTTGCCCACTTCCCTCTTTTTTCTTTCCTTCCATCCTCCTATCCTTCCTTCCTTTCCTTATTTTGCCTACTTCCCTCCTTTTTATTTTTTTCATCCTCCTTCTTTCCTTTCTTCCTTTCGCCTACTTCCCTCCTTTTTTATTCCTTCCATCCTCCATTCCTTTTTTCTTTTGTCTCCTTCTCTCTTATTTCTTACCTTCCAACCTCCATTCCCTCCATCCTTCCTTCGTCTACTTCTCTTTTTTCTTTCCTTACATTCTCTCGTTCCTTCCTTCCACCTATTTCCCTCTTTTATCTTTCCTATCAACCTCCATTAATTTCTTAATTTCTTTTGTTCCTTCCATCCTCTATTCATTCCTTCCTTTCACCTACTTTCCCCCTTTTTCTTTCATTCCATCCTCCTTCTTTTCTTCCTTCCTTTCGCCTTCTCCCCTTCTTTTTCTTTCCTTCCATCCTCCTTCTTCTTTTCTTCCTTCTTTTTGTCTTCTTCCCTTATTTTTCATTCCTTCCATCCTCCTTTCCTTCAATGTATAACTTTTTACAGCCTTCCTGCCTTCCTTTCCTTCGTTCTTTCCTTTCATCTTCCATTCCTTGCTTTCTTTTACATACTTTCCTCCTTTTTCTTTTCTTCCATCCTCCTATCCTTCCTTCCTTTTGCCTACCTCCCTCCTTTTTATTTTTTTTCATCCTCCTTCTTTCCTTTCTTCCTTTCACCTACTTCCCTCCTTTTTAATTCCTTCCATCCTCCATTCCTTTTTTTCTTTTGCCTCCTTGCCTCCTTTTCTTTCCTTCCATCCTCCATTCCCTCCTTTCTTCATTCGTTCCTTTCACTTACTTCCCTCCTTTTTCTTTCCTTCCATCCTCTATTCCTTCCTTCCTTTTGCCTACTTCCCTTTTTCCTTTCCCTCCATTCTCCATTTCCTCCTTCCTTCCCTTCACCTACTTTCCTCCTTTATCTTTCCTATCAACCTCCATTCCTTTCTTTCTTTCTTTCTTTCTTTCCTTCCATCCTCTATTCCTTCCTTCATTTTCAGTTTATTTATTCTCTCCTTTCACAGTTCTTTTTTTCTCCCTGTCCTTCTCTCTTTCCATCCTCCATTCTTATTTTTTTTCAATTTCTTCCATATCTTCTCTTTTTCTTTCTTTCTTCTTTCCTTTCGCCCACTTCTATTTTTTCTTTCCTTCCATCTTCCATTCCTTTTGTTTGCCTTCTTCGCTCCTTTTTCTTTCCTTTCAAACTCCATCCATTCATTCCTTTCTTTCTTTCCCTATTTTCCTCTTTTATGCCCACTGCTGCGGAATGTGAAAAAAATCACACACAGTAATCAGTAGTGACTGGCCATAGAAGACACGTCCTACAGTGAATGACTAGGGGTGACACATCTGCCCATTTTAAAACTATTGGCCCGGATTCAGAGAGATCGGCGCATCTTTAGATAGGCGTAGCACATCTCATATGCGCTACGCCGACCTAACATTGAGAGGCAAGCTGAGTATTCACAAAGCACTTGCTCCCATATTTACGCCGGCGTAACGTAAAATACGACGCTGTTTCGACGTTTCCGACGTCCATACCTTAACATGACTTACCCCTGGTGTATGAGGGGTAAACTTACGCCGGACATACGCCTTACGTAAACGGCGTAGCATACTGCGACGGGCGCAAGTACGTTCGTGAATTGCCGTATCTAGGTAATTTACATATTCAACGCGTAAATCAACGGAAGCGCCCCTAGCGGCCAGCGTAAATATGCACCCAAGATACGACGGCGTAGGAGACTTGCGTCGGTCGTATCTTGGCGAAATTCAGGCGTATCTTGTTTCCTGAATACAGCGCATAGATACGACGGCGCATCCTTGAACTTACGCCGCGTATCAACAGTTGGCGTAAGATGTCTCTGAATCCGGGCCATTATGTTATTTTTTGGGAGATCTGGTGTGATAATTTGTGGGCCTGAATATTTCCACTACATGCCAGGAGCTACCCAGATATATATACCAGTATGTATTTTTTTTATCTTTCCATTGCCAGGCACAGAAATCAGTTTTGTGGGTTCCATGCTCACATATGGAGAGTTGGTAATGCTACTCCGTACTGACATCAGATCTTAGGGTCCTTCTAGAACAGCAACCCCCTTTTTAAATACATCCCTTTTTTTTGCTGGGACTTGTAGTTCTACAAAAATTGTGGAGTCAAAGGCTTGCATGTTGAACTTGCCTCAATCCAGGAATGTCTAAATGAGAGCATCTTGTCAAACTGACATGGTTGTCTCTATGACAGGGGGAGGTATGGAAGCCGAGGACAGGACTCCCCCTCCAGGGATACATTCCTGTCCAGACAGACCTGTGCAGACACGTCCCTTCCTTCTGTATATTCCCCACCATACACAGGACGTGGCTTCTGAGTAATTGTACCCAAAGACAAACGTGCTTCTTTATTAGTGCAAAATATGTGAGCGCAACAAAGCAGAAAAAATCTATATTTCAAATGTGTCTAAAGTGAAGCCGGTGACTTGTCGTTAAGGTACCCCTATCGAGATGGTTCCTGTAAGGACTGCGCAGGCGCAATCCTTGCCGACGGAAATCTACGAACCTCGGCCGGCATACACTCTCATTCTTTAACATCCCCGTGGATTGAAGGATGTTAAAAAAAGGGCCAGGAGGCTGAGCAAGCGGAGCGAGCCGTCCGAGCGAAGCGAGGACGTGAGGCCAACTGGCCACTTTCCTCAAATTCCACGTCGCCCTCGATGCCGGGCCAAGGTTCGGAGATTTCCATCGGCAAGGATTGCGCCTGCGCAGTCTCTACAGGAACCATCTCGATAGCCGGAACCATATCGGCAGATCACCGGCTCGCACCTCCAGTGTATCACTTCCAGCTGAAATAATGAATATCTTCATTACTGTGCAGTACTGCACTAAATATACTGCAAAGATACTGCAAAGATACTGAAAAGATACTGCAACCACTAAAGATATACAGGTGAAACTAGAAAAATTTGAATATCGTGCAAAAGTAAATTTATTTCACTAATGCAACTTAAAAGGTGAAACTAATATATGAGAGAGACTCATTACATGCAAAGCAAGATAGTTCAAGCCGTGATTTGTCATAATTGTGATGATTATGTCTTACAGCTCATGAAAACCAGGGGTCAAGTCCTGGGGAAAAAAGTGTGGGAACTCCCACCCAAGATCCACTCCCCACCAAAAAAAAAAAAAATGATACGCTCATATGCATAATTACTAAAGCGCATGTTTTTTTTTTTTTAAACAAGTTCTTTCTAAATCCCACGATAACTCGCGGCAGACCTCCGCAATGTCTCCTGGGAACAATGACAAAAGCTCCCAGGAGACATTGCGGCATCGAGGAAGTGATGGAATACCCGCACACTACCCGATGAATCCATATACAGGAAGCAGCCAGTAACATAAAAGATTACTAAGGTTCGACCTGCCCCTGACAGTGAGTCAAGCTGGGCATCGCCGCTCAGTGAAGGATTGGCTCGGGTGGCTTGGCTGCTCTAGTCCTGCAAATGGAAACTGCGTTCCTGCTGTAAAAAAGTGCAGGAACTCCGTTCCCACGCGTTCCCGCAGGACTTGAGCCCTGATGAAAACCCCAAATCCACAATCTCAGAAATGGAATATTGTGAAAAGGTGCAATATTCTAGTCTCAAAGTGTCCCACTTTAATCAGCTAATTAAGCCATAACACCTGCAAAGGGTTCCTGAGCCTTTAAATGGGTTCTCAGTCTGGTTCAGTAGGAATCACAATCATGGGAAAGACTGCTGACCTGACAGTTGTGCAGAAAACCATCATTGACACCCTCCATAAGGAGGGAACGCCTCAAAAGGTAATTGCAAAAGATTCAGTGCATTATGATCCACCACACACAGACGGATCCTGGACATGGGCTTCAAATGTCGTATTCCTCTTGTCAAGCCTCCTGACCAACAAACAACGTCAGAAGCGTCTTACCTGGGATAAAAAAAAAAACAGACCTGGTGTGTTGCTCAGTTGTTCAAAGTCCCCTTTTCCAGGGCCGGATTAACATAGGGGTTATCGGAGCTGCAGCTCCAGGCCCCTTCCTCAAGATAGGACCATTTCCCCCCCCCCCCAAAAAAAGATTGACTTCGAGGATTGTAGCTTTACGACCAGGGGTCACAGAGACCCCATATTGGTATGTAGCTGACTACCCACCCCACCACTGGTCAAAATATGGGGATCCTGGACTTCAATGGGCAGCAGCGCATTAGGAGCTGTGAGTTCACTGCTCCTAATGCACTCCAATAAAGCTGCTGGCAGCTCGGGCTTTCACACTGGAGCAGGGGCGGACTGACAGCTCATGGGGCCCCCGGGCAAAAGAAGATCATGGGGCCCCCTGTGTCCCCGCCCACGTTCAAGCTATATCCACACAAAGTCCCACCTACATATTGCACTGCCCACATTGCAAATAATTTCTCTACACAATGTTCAAAATAAATGTTTATTATAGGAATTTAATTCTTGCCACTGATCACCAATGTAAATAACATTCTTCTCACTGATCACCAATGTAAGGGACATTCTTCCCACTGATCACCAATGTAAGGGACATTCTTCCCACTGATCACCAATGTAAATAACATTCTTCTCACTGATCACCAATGTAAGGAGCATTCTTCTCACTGATCACCAATGTAAGGAACATTCTTCCCACTGATCACCAATGTAAGGAACATTCTTCCCACTGATCACCAATGTAAGGAACATTCTTCTCACTGATCACCAATGTAAGGAACATTCTTCCCACTGATCACCAATGTAAGGAACATTCTTCCCACTGATCACCAATGTAAGGAGCATTCTTCCCACTGATCACCAATGTAAGGAACATTCTTCCCACTGATCACCAATGTTAGGAGCATTCTTCCCACTGATCACCAATGTAAGGGACATTCTTCCCACTGATCACCAATGTAAATAACATTCTTCTCACTGATCACCAATGTAAGGAGCATTCTTCTCACTGATCACCAATGTAAGGGACATTCTTCCCACTGATTACCAATGTAAGGGACATTCTTCTCACTGATTACCAATGTAAGGGACATTCTTCCCACTGATCACCAATGTAAGGAACATTCTTCTCACTGATCACCAATGTAAGGAACATTCTTCCCACTGATCACCAATGTAAGGAACATTCTTCTCACTGATCACCAATGTAAGGAACATTCTTCTCACTGATCACCAATGTAAGGGACATTCTTCCCACTGATCATCAATGTAAGGGACATTCTTCTCACTGATCACCAATGTAAGGGACATTCTTCTCACTGATCACCAATGTAAGGGACATTCTTCTCACTGATCACCAATGTAAGGGACATTCTTCTCACTGATCACCAATGTAAGGGACATTCTTCTCACTGATCACCAATGTAAGGAACATTCTTCTCACTGATCACCAATGTAAGGGACATTCTTCTCACTGATCACCAATGTAAGGAGCATTCTTCCCACTGATCACCAATGTAAGGGACATTCTTCTCACTGATCACCAATGTAAGGGACATTCTTCTCACTGATCACCAATGTAAGGGACATTCTTCCCACTGATCACCAATGTAAGGGACATTCTTCTCACTGATCACCAATGTAAGGGACATTCTTCTCACTGATCACCAATGTAAGGGACATTCTTCCCACTGATCACCAATGTAAGGGACATTCTTCCCACTGATTACCAATGTAAGGAACATTCTTCTCACTGATCACCAATGTAAGGGACATTCTTCTCACTGATCACCAATGTAAGGGACATTCTTCCCACTGATCACCAATGTAAGGGACATTCTTCTCACTGATCACCAATGTAAGGGACATTCTTCCCACTGATCACCAATGTAAGGGACATTCTTCCCACTGATCACCAATGTAAGGGACATTCTTCCCACTGATCACCAATATAAGGGACATTCTTCCCACTGATCACTAGTGTTGAGCAGAATATGCCATATTCGATTTCGCGATATATCTCGAATATATATTCGAATATTCGAGATATATTCGCTAAATTCGAATATTCGTGATATTTTATCGAAATTAATAGAATGCGATTTTTCGCTATTGCGAATGCGAAAATAATTGCGATTTTTTTAATAACTGCGGTAGGAGCGCTCTGATTGGCTTAGAATATTCGTGATATTTTATCGAAATATCGCAACATGCGAATGCGATATTTATTGCGCAATTTCGAGATATGCTGGAGGAGCGCTCTGATTGGCTCAGAATATTCGTGATATTTTATCGAAATATCGCAACATGCGAATGCGATATTTATTGCGCAATTTCGAGATATGCTGGAGGAGCGCTCTGATTGGCTCAGAATATTCCTGATATTTTATCGAAATATCGCAACATGCGAATGCGATATTTATTGCGCAATTTCGAGATATGCTGGAGGAGCGCTCTGATTGGCTCAGAATATTCCTGATATTTTATCGAAATATCGCAACATGCGAATGCGAAATTTATTGCAGATATTTCGAAAACTGCTGTAGCAGCACTCTGAAATCGAATATGTATGATATTTTAACCAAAATACATATTGCGATTGCGATTTTTCGATCGCGCATGCGCAATTGCGCGAACAACACGCGACCATTTCCTGGAGCCTTGCCAGTTTCCCAATATTACAGCAACATGGTGGGAAGCAATTTCTCAAAGTCTGAGGAAAAGTTGCTGATTTGTGTAAGTATTTTGACCACTGTTATTTCATCATCTTCAACTGCATTTAAGTCTAGTTTAAAAGTTAGTATATATGATCAGATATTAGTATTTAACCAAAAATGTGTCTCCTGCTTTTACAAAACTACAAGTCCCAGCATGCCTGGACAGCTGCAGACACCCTGGTTGGCAAATGTGTATTTAGGCACTTTTCCTTGTTATTTAGCATAATGAATTTAAAATTTTTTTGGACATAGGACGTATGCGAACGTCCTGACTTCAGTGTCCTCAAGGCCCAAGGACGTTCGAATACATATTGCCCTTTAGATGTTGCAGAACTACAACTTCCAGCATGCCTGGGAATGCTGGCACTTCTAGTATTGTAAGTTCTGCAGGCCCACATTTTTCAGGCCTTTATGCACGGGTCTCTAAACTGTGGCACCCTAGATGCAGCAAAAGTAAAATTCTTAGCATGCACTGAAAGACCGTGGCTGATGGGAGTAGTAGTTTTGCAACAGCTGGAGGTGGACTGGTCTTGAAACCCAGAGTTAGGTAACAAACCCGTAGTGTTTTGCAACCATTCTGCCTCCAGCTGGTTATTTTCTGTTGAAAAGCCTGTGGCGTGCAAAACACAACCCAAAAACTCCACCCGGTGCAAGGAAAAATTTGCACACACCTAAAGAGTGACATCACAAAAAACTGCGACGGTTGCATACGTCAGTGGTCCTCCGAAAAGGTCCCGTCTCTGACCCCCCGGGGCGTTAGGCTCCTAGGCTCCTGACAGGGAAAAGAGTTACTGTGGTCCATACAGCCGAAGCCATATGGACCCATCTCGGTCCAAGCAGCGCAATCAACACGCGAACAACACGCGACCATTTCCTGGAGCCTTGCCAGTTTCCAACTTATGATCGCAGCGCAATCACACAGCAACATGGTTGGAAGCAATTTCACTAAGTCTGAGGAAAAGTTGCTGATTTGTGTAAGTATTTTGACCACTGTTATTTCATCATCTTCAACTGCATTTAAGTCTAGTTTAAAAGTTAGTATATATGATCAGATATTAGTATTTAACCAAAAATGTGTCTCCTGCTTTTACAAAACTACAAGTCCCAGCCCAGCCCAGCATTTAAGTCTAGTTTAAAAGTTAGTATATATGATCATATATTAGTATTTCACAAAAAATGTGTCTCCTGCTTTTACAAAACTACAAGTCCCAGCATGCCTGGACAGCTGCAGACACCCTGGTTGGCAAATGTGTATTTAGGCACTTTTCCTTGTTATTTAGCATAATGAATTTAAAATTTTTTTGGACATAGGACGTATGCGAACGTCCTGACTTCAGTGTCCTCAAGGCCCAAGGACGTTCGAATACATATTGCCCTTTAGATGTTGCAGAACTACAACTTCCAGCATGCCTGGGAATGCTGGCACTTCTAGTATTGTAAGTTCTGCAGGCCCCCATTTTTCAGGCCTTTATGCACGGGTCTCTAAACTGTGGCACCCTAGATGCAGCAAAAGTAAAATTCTTAGCATGCACTGACAGACCGTGGCTGATGGGAGTAGTAGTTTTGCAACAGCTGGAGGTGGACTGGTCTTGAAACCCAGAGTTAAGTAACAAACACGTAGTGTTTTGCAACCATTCTGCCTCCAGCTGTTTTTTTTCCTGTTGAAAAGCCTGTGGCGTGCAAAACACAACCCAAAAACTCCACCCGGATGCAGTGAAAAATGTGCACACACCTAAAGAGTGACATCACAAAAAACTGCGACTGGTACATACGTCAGTGGTCCTCCGAAAAAGGTCCCGTCTCTGACCCCCCGGGGCGTTAGGCTCCTGACAGGGAAAAGAGTTAGCAACGCATATCTCCCCTATACGTGTATCCTGTGTTGTTAATAATATATTCATAATTATGCAAATGATAATGGCTGCTATATTTATGCAAAAAAGGTGGCGACCGAAATGGCAGGATATAAAATCTTTCATGTTACCCCTGTCATTGATTAATAAGGCGAGAATGCTTCCAATTGTTGAATAGCATACATTTACGTCATATATCCATAAGGCTGTCAACAGAAGTATTACAATATACTTTGTTCTTCATCTTGCAGAAGTTCCTGGAAACAGGATATGATGACCTGCGGCGGCAGCCACAGAAAAGGGCTGTGGTCAGCGCCCTAATCGCTGACTTTGGCGGCCAACATGACCACAAGGCCATTGTTAAGAAGTGGTCTGACCTCAAGAGGCGCCAAATGGGTAATGTCAGACGTCTTCGGGCTAAATATCATCCAGGTAAGTTATTGTTGACAGTTATGTTTTTTTTTAAAAAAGTGTATTTTGTGCGTGAACTCGAAAGAGAGAGGAGCCGGCCTGCAGGAGTTGGGAGGCCTCCCCCAGAGGCAATCTGCCACCTTTCTCCATGCCCCGGTTGGCAATGGCGGGTGTGAGGGGGTCCTCCCAACCCAACCTCGCATAGCACACCCACCAGTGGCGGGGCTGAGACCACCAAACTCAATTCACAGGTAGCCGAGAGCGGGATCCGAACCCCTAGCTGCAGAGGTGAATCAGTTGTCAGTGCAGTGGCAATCGCGTGGAGCCACCGCAGCTCCTTTGGTGACAGTTATGTAAGGTCATATGTAATTCATGTAAGGTCAGATGTTGTTAACCAAGATGCCATGTTGTGCTAACATATATCACCACCGGCCAAGGTATTCATAGTACTGTTGAAAAAAGACATGGGGCAGCAGACAGGAACACAGAAGTTATGTGGGAACATAATTTTCCCATTGCTTTGCATGGGACTTTAAAGAAAAACCCCGACCATGGCAAGTGGGGGTGGGTAAGGTTTAAACCACCTATCCTATGTTTGTGGCTGACATATAAGTAACCTGTGTGCCAAGTTTCATATAAATATCTTTAGCCGTTTGTACGTGATGCTGGAACATACATACATACATACATACATACATACATTTATGCACACACACACGTTGAGTTTTATATATATAGATTACCACTAAATTCCTGTGTTAGGAGTGGGGTTGTTATAGTAATCCCGTGTGCTCCATCAGGCCCTTTTTTTAACATGAGATGGTCTGAACAAAACAAAGGAGACAAAAACAGCTCATTTTAACATGGTTGCATCCCAGCTCACGCTCAGTCCCCTGTAGTGCCCACAAGACCCTTTAATATAACATTGTCCCATTGGTTAACTGTCTATATAAATCAATTTGTATTCATATACAATACAGCAGAGTACACAGAATTTGCATACGTCATTAGAAAACATTTTTATAATATATGAACATTGTGTTATTATAGGAGCTCCAATGCCAGTTATCCGCGCCAAGCGCAGAAGGCGCCAGGCCGATGAGGAGGAGGAGGAGGATGCGGCAGAGGAGGATGCGGCAGAGGAGGAGATGGATGAAGAGGAGCAGCCAGGGCCCTCCCACTCCCCAACCCCAGCTCCTGCTGAGGAGCAAGCTGAGGAGATTCCCCCCCCCACCACCCCAGCTTCTCAAGCGGAAGAGCAGGAGGAAGAGAGCGGTCCTGTGAGCCTCGCTCAGGAAGGTAAATATGTGCACAATGATTAATAACATTTCAACAACAAAATGTAGATATAAAAATGGACAACATATAAAGCGCACCTGTCAGATTGTAGAACCATAATATGGTATTGATGCTAGAAGTATACAGGTAGTGCATAATTATTAGGCAAGTTGTATTTTTTGAGGATTCATTTTATTATTGAACAACAACCATGTTCTCAATGAACCCCAAAAACTCATTAATATCAAAGCTGAATTTTTTTGGAAGTAGTTTTTAGTTTGTTTTTAGTGTTAGTTATTTTCGGGGGATATCTGTGTGTGCAGGTGACTACTATTACTGTGCAGAATTATTAGGCAACTTAACCAAAAAATAAATAGATACCCATTTCAATGATTTATTTTTAACAGTGAAACCAATATAACATCTCAACATTCACAAATACACATTTCTGACATTTAAAAACAAAACAAAAACAAATCAGTGACCAATATAGCCACCTTTATTTGCAAGGACACTCAAAAGCCTGACATCCATGGATTCTGTCAGTGTTTTGATCTGTTCACCATCAACATTGCGTGCAGCAGCAACCACAGCCTCCCAGACACTGTTCAGAGAGGTGTACTGTTTTCCCTCCTTGTAAATCCCACATTTGATGATGGACCACAGGTTCTCAATGGGGTTCAGATCAGGTGAACAAGGAGGCCATGTCATTACTTTTTTTTATTTAATACCCTTTCTTGCCAGCCACGCTGTGGAGTACTTTGACACGTGTGATGGAGCATTGTCCTGCATGAAAATCATTTTTTTCTTGAAGGATGGTGACTTCTTCCTGTACCACTGCTTAAAGAAGGTCTCTTCCATAATCTGGCAGTAGGACTGGGAGTTGAGCTTGACTCCATCCTCAATCCGAAAAGGCCCCACAAGCTCATCTTTGATGATACCAGCCCAAACCAGTACTCCACCACCACCTTGCTGGCGTCTGAGTCGGACTGGAGCTCCCTGCCCTTTACCAATCCAGCCACGGGCTCTTCCATCTGGCCCATCAAGACTCACTCTCATTTCAGTAGTCCATAAAACCTTAGAAAAATCTTTCTTGAGATATTTATTGGCACAGTCTTGACGTCGCAGCTTGTGTGTCTTGTTCAGTGGTCGTCGTCTTTCAGCCTTTCTTACCTTGGCCATGTCTCTGGGTATTGCACACCTTGTGCTTTTGGGCACCCCAGTGATGTTGCAGCTCTGAAATATGGCCAATCTGGTGGCAAGTGGCATCTTGGCAGCTGCACGCTTAACCTTTCTCAGGTCATGGGCAGTTAAGTTTGCGCCTTTGTTTTTCCACACGTTTCTTTTGTTTGATGATCACGCTTCAGAAGCTTTGCAATTTTAAGAGTGCTGCATCCCTCTGCTAGATATCTCTCTATTTTGGACTTTTCAGAGTCTGTCAAGTCCTTCTTTTGGGCCATTTTGCCAAAGGAAAGGAAATTGACTAATAATTATGCACACCTGATATAGAGTGTTGATGTCATTAGACCACACACCTTCTCATTACAGAGATGTACATTACCTAATATGCCTAATCGGTAGTAGGCTTTCGAGCCTATACTGCTTGGAGTAAGACAACATGCATAAAGAGGATGATGTGGTCCAAATACTCATTTGCCTAATAATTCTGCACTCCCGGGATGTGTTAGACACATAACAAGTGTATACACATGATAATGATTGATTAATAAGCAAAAAAAATATTTTATTTATTTGGTAACGTTCTTTGAAATCCAAATGTTTTTTTATTATATCCTAACAGTAGCAAGAAAGATGATGCAGCAGCACGCGCTGCTAAAGAAGACACATCAGAGGATAAAGGCAAATCATGAACAAATTAAATACCTGGTCCAGCAAAATACGCAGCTAGACCAGCAGCAATTAGAATATCTTGCTGAGCTGGAAAGGCTTCAGAAGCTCATGCTCAGCTATGTCTGAATTAATTTTTTGATTAAAAAATGTTATTTTTTGGAAATGTTTCATTTCTTTTTGAGATCGATTTTTAGGTTTTTCAACACATCTAACTTCACATCGAACAAATCAACATCAACACATCTAACTTCATAATAAGCAAAAACATTTTATACTATCATTTTATTTAACACAAACCTAGGACAAACTAAAGCACACGGACACAGACACGACGAACACAAAATAAACTGTTGAAAAATGAACATAACAAAAGCAACAATAAATATATATATATATATACAGAGAGAGAGAGAGAGAGCAAGAAAGAGAGAGAGAGTGCAGATTTGCTCTTGCAGACAGCCTAATGGTTGCAGTATAAAGGCCGCAAACCAGGGTTTAACATAAGGTTAATTGTTTTAGTTACACTTGCTGTTACGATCCGGTCTGGTAGCTTGAAGCGGAGGCTGTTGGTGAATCCGCTGTGCCAGAGAGGTCATGAAGCTTTACTCAGCATGGAGGCAGCAGCAGTAGTATTAAAATATAATGTAACTAGACAATGCATTTCCTGAGGAAAATGCGAGTGGGAATGCTGAATAGCTTAATTGCTGAGCCCCTTGCCAAAGACATTCACCATAACCACTACACTATCTTTAGGACACACAGCTTCTTTCTCTATCTGCAAAGTATAGAGTATGCTGACTTCCTGGTCGCCCCTCCCCCCTCAAGAGGTTTCCCCTCCCCCCCAGGTCAGTGAGGAGGAATATTGCACTGAGGTCAGGAAAGTTATTTATGGAAAGAAATAACATTACAAACGCTTTTAATTCACAGATCAAATACATGATTTAAGCCTCCAAACAAAGCTTAATAAATCCTCAACCGTACATGCGATCGATACAACGACTACACCGTTTGAAATACACGGCCCTTGTGAACGCATTGATATGAAATTTATGTTGATAAACTTAAAAATGTGGCCATGTCTGCGATTTAGAAAACAGCGTCTTTGTGAGTTTTGCAGCAACATTTTTTAGATAATTTAACATGAGAGTCTATGAGACATAATTTCTGGCTGTTGCTCCAATAACTAAAACTAAAATACGTATCGCAGAATTGATCACATTGCCAGAAACCAGACAAGCATAGCTACGTTTTGATATAAAAATTGTGTATGAAAAGTAGATCTTGTGGGCGTGAGACCATTTTGTTTCCCCTTTTTGTAAAGATATTTTTAATTACAAAGATCTCCAATGTTAAGGTCACATGACAGACTCTAAATCCCCTCCATAGGATTACATTATAACCTATCGCATTTTTGTGAAAAATTCGCAAAACGTAAATTGCGTTTTCAACAAAAAATTGTAAACGATGAAGATCTGAAAAGTCATAGCCGGATAGCTAAATATTTTGTGACCGCTTTACAGTTTTTTCAGTGTCTGTAAGTGAAAGTATGAAGTAGCTGAAACTTTTGGCAGGGCATGTGAATTCAAAGGGGAAAAGGATGTTCTCATTGACTTCAATGTTAAAAAAAGGGTCTAAAAGCTTAAAATTTATAAAAGTGTAAAAAGTAGAAAAAAACTTGAAGAAGTCCCATCATTAGCTGAAAGAGACGAACATTTTTACAGTTGAATGGTCTCAATAGCTGAAAGTATGCCGAAGTTACGCAGAACCAAAAAACGTAAGGAATAATAAGATTACTAAATTTACGTATATCAATACTGGAAATGTTTATTAAAGCATTCACACTAATTAAGATTAATACATTTACGGGTATCCATACTGGGAATGCTTATTAAAGCATTCCCACTAAGTATCACACAGGCATGATTTACAAGCAGTAGTGGTAATAGTAATACATAGCATAAAAACACTTGGGGAATACTGTACAGCATCAGTAGTGGTCATAGTAGTCAATAGTGTACCAAAAAATTGGGACACAGGTGTCTTGACTGAGCTGTAATAGTAGTAGTAGACATTGACAATACAGTGTCAAATCACTCGGGCAAGAGGTGCCATGATGAACAGCAGTCTTAATAAGAGTATATAGGGTGTGAAATAACTGCTGACATAGGTGTATTGACTGGGCAGCAGCAGCAGAAGCAGCAGTAGTATTAACAGTAGTAGTTGATACAGAGTCATATCACATGGGCAGGAGGTGCCATGATGAACAGCAGTAGGAATAGGAGTATATAGAGTGTCAAATAACTGCTGACATAGGTGTCTTGACTGGGCAGCAGCAGCAGAAGCAGCAGTAGTATTAACAGTAGTAGTTGATACAGAGTCATATCACATGGGCAGGAGGTGCCATGATGAACAGCAGTAGGAATAGGAGTATATAGAGTGTCAAATAACTGCTGACATAGGTGTATTGACTGGGCAGCAGCAGCAGAAGCAGCAGTAGTATTAACAGTAGTAGTTGATACAGAGTCATATCACATGGGCAGGAGGTGCCATGATGAACAGCAGTAGGAATAGGAGTATATAGAGTGTCAAATAACTGCTGACATAGGTGTCTTGACTGGGCAGCAGCAGCAGAAGCAGCAGTAGTATTAACAGTAGTAGTTGATACAGAGTCATATCACATGGGCAGGAGGTGCCATCATGAACAGCAGTAGGAATAGGAGTATATAGAGTGTCAAATAACTGCTGACATAGGTGTATTGACTGGGCAGCAGCAGCAGAAGCAGCAGTAGTATTAACAGTAGTAGTTGATACAGAGTCATATCACATGGGCAGGAGGTGCCATCATGAACAGCAGTAGGAATAGGAGTATATAGAGTGTCAAATAACTGCTGACATAGGTGTCTTGACTGGGCAGCAGCAGCAGCAGAAGCAGCAGTAGTATTAACAGTAGTAGTTGATACAGAGTCATATCACATGGGCAGGAGGTGCCATCATGAACAGCAGTAGGAATAGGAGTATATAGAGTGTCAAATAACTGCTGACATAGGTGTCTTGACTGGGCAGCAGCAGCAGCAGAAGCAGCAGTAGTATTAACAGTAGTAGTTGATACAGAGTCATATCACATGGGCAGGAGGTGCCATCATGAACAGCAGTAGGAATAGGAGTATATAGAGTGTCAAATAACTGCTGACATAGGTGTATTGACTGGGCAGCAGCAGCAGAAGCAGCAGTAGTATTAACAGTAGTAGTTGATACAGAGTCATATCACATGGGCAGGAGGTGCCATGATGAACAGCAGTAGGAATAGGAGTATATAGAGTGTCAAATAACTGCTGACATAGGTGTCTTGACTGGGCAGCAGCAGCAGAAGCAGCAGTAGTATTAACAGTAGTAGTTGATACAGAGTCATATCACATGGGCAGGAGGTGCCATCATGAACAGCAGTAGGAATAGGAGTATATAGAGTGTCAAATAACTGCTGACATAGGTGTCTTGACTGGGCAGCAGCAGCAGAAGCAGCAGTAGTATTAACAGTAGTAGTTGATACAGAGTCATATCACATGGGCAGGAGGTGCCATCATGAACAGCAGTAGGAATAGGAGTATATAGAGTGTCAAATAACTGCTGACATAGGTGTCTTGACTGGGCAGCAGCAGCAGCAGAAGCAGCAGCAGTAGTATTAACAGTAGTAGTTGATACAGAGTCATATCACATGGGCAGGAGGTGCCATGATGAACAGCAGTAGGAATAGGAGTATATAGAGTGTCAAATAACTGCTGACATAGGTGTCTTGACTGGGCAGCAGCAGCAGAAGCAGCAGTAGTATTAACAGTAGTAGTTGATACAGAGTCATATCACATGGGCAGGAGGTGCCATCATGAACAGCAGTAGGAATAGGAGTATATAGAGTGTCAAATAACTGCTGACATAGGTGTATTGACTGGGCAGCAGCAGCAGAAGCAGCAGTAGTATTAACAGTAGTAGTTGATACAGAGTCATATCACATGGGCAGGAGGTGCCATGATGAACAGCAGTAGGAATAGGAGTATATAGAGTGTCAAATAACTGCTGACATAGGTGTATTGACTGGGCAGCAGCAGCAGAAGCAGCAGTAGTATTAACAGTAGTAGTTGATACAGAGTCATATCACATGGGCAGGAGGTGCCATGATGAACAGCAGTAGGAATAGGAGTATATAGAGTGTCAAATAACTGCTGACATAGGTGTCTTGACTGGGCAGCAGCAGCAGAAGCAGCAGTAGTATTAACAGTAGTAGTTGATACAGAGTCATATCACATGGGCAGGAGGTGCCATGATGAACAGCAGTAGGAATAGGAGTATATAGAGTGTCAAATAACTGCTGACATAGGTGTCTTGACTGGGCAGCAGCAGCAGAAGCAGCAGTAGTATTAACAGTAGTAGTTGATACAGAGTCATATCACATGGGCAGGAGGTGCCATCATGAACAGCAGTAGGAATAGGAGTATATAGAGTGTCAAATAACTGCTGACATAGGTGTATTGACTGGGCAGCAGCAGCAGAAGCAGCAGTAGTATTAACAGTAGTAGTTGATACAGAGTCATATCACATGGGCAGGAGGTGCCATCATGAACAGCAGTAGGAATAGGAGTATATAGAGTGTCAAATAACTGCTGACATAGGTGTCTTGACTGGGCAGCAGCAGCAGAAGCAGCAGTAGTATTAACAGTAGTAGTTGATACAGAGTCATATCACATGGGCAGGAGGTGCCATCATGAACAGCAGTAGGAATAGGAGTATATAGAGTGTCAAATAACTGCTGACATAGGTGTCTTGACTGGGCAGCAGCAGCAGAAGCAGCAGTAGTATTAACAGTAGTAGTTGATACAGAGTCATATCACATGGGCAGGAGGTGCCATCATGAACAGCAGTAGGAATAGGAGTATATAGAGTGTCAAATAACTGCTGACATAGGTGTATTGACTGGGCAGCAGCAGCAGAAGCAGCAGTAGTATTAACAGTAGTAGTTGATACAGAGTCATATCACATGGGCAGGAGGTGCCATGATGAACAGCAGTAGGAATAGGAGTATATAGAGTGTCAAATAACTGCTGACATAGGTGTCTTGACTGGGCAGCAGCAGCAGCAGAAGCAGCAGCAGTAGTATTAACAGTAGTAGTTGATACAGAGTCATATCACATGGGCAGGAGGTGCCATGATGAACAGCAGTAGGAATAGGAGTATATAGAGTGTCAAATAACTGCTGACATAGGTGTCTTGACTGGGCAGCAGCAGCAGAAGCAGCAGTAGTATTAACAGTAGTAGTTGATACAGAGTCATATCACATGGGCAGGAGGTGCCATCATGAACAGCAGTAGGAATAGGAGTATATAGAGTGTCAAATAACTGCTGACATAGGTGTATTGACTGGGCAGCAGCAGCAGAAGCAGCAGTAGTATTAACAGTAGTAGTTGATACAGAGTCATATCACATGGGCAGGAGGTGCCATGATGAACAGCAGTAGGAATAGGAGTATATAGAGTGTCAAATAACTGCTGACATAGGTGTCTTGACTGGGCAGCAGCAGCAGCAGAAGCAGCAGCAGTAGTATTAACAGTAGTAGTTGATACAGAGTCATATCACATGGGCAGGAGGTGCCATGATGAACAGCAGTAGGAATAGGAGTATATAGAGTGTCAAATAACTGCTGACATAGGTGTCTTGACTGGGCAGCAGCAGCAGAAGCAGCAGTAGTATTAACAGTAGTAGTTGATACAGAGTCATATCACATGGGCAGGAGGTGCCATGATGAACAGCAGTAGGAATAGGAGTATATAGAGTGTCAAATAACTGCTGACATAGGTGTCTTGACTGGGCAGCAGCAGCAGAAGCAGCAGTAGTATTAACAGTAGTAGTTGATACAGAGTCATATCACATGGGCAGGAGGTGCCATCATGAACAGCAGTAGGAATAGGAGTATATAGAGTGTCAAATAACTGCTGACATAGGTGTCTTGACTGGGCAGCAGCAGCAGCAGAAGCAGCAGTAGTAGTATTAACAGTAGTAGTTGATACAGAGTCATATCACATGGGCAGGAGTTGCCATGATGTACAGCAGTCTTAATAAGAGTATATAGGGTGTGAAATAACTGCTGACATAATTGTCTTGACTGATCCAAAGGAGTCATGGGAGAAAATCATGTGGTCAGATGAGACTATAATATAATTTTTTGATCATAATTTCACTAACCGTGTTCGGAGGAAGAATAATGATGAGTACCATGCCAAGAACGCCATCCCTAATGTGAAGCATGGGGGTGGTAGCATCATGCTTTGGTGGTGTTTTTCTGCACATGGGACAGGGTGACTGCACTGTATTAAGGAGAGGATGACCGGGGCCATGTATTGCAAGATTTTGGGCAACAACCTCCTTCCCTGAGTTAGAGCTTTGAAGATGGGTCGAGGCTGGGTCTTCCAACATGAGAATGACCCAAAGCACACAGCCAGGATAACCAAGGATTGGCTCTGTAAGGAGCATATCAAGGTTCTGGCGTGGCCTAGCCAGTCTCCAGACCTAAACCCAATAGAGAATCTTTGGAGGGAGCTCAAACTCCGTGTTTCTCAGCGATAGCCCAGAAACATGACTGATGTAGAGAAGATCTGTGTGGAGGAGTGGGCCAAAATCCCTCCTCCAGTGTGTGCAAAGCTGGTGTAAAACTACAAGAAATTTTTGACCGCTGTAATTGCAAAGAAAGCCTACTGTACCAAATATTAACATTGATTTTCTCTGATGTTGAAATAGTTATATTCAGCACTGTAAATACATCAGGTCCGGGGCTTCATCAGGGAATGCATGGCAAGGGACCCTTCAGCGCCCTGAACCGACGACGGGTGCCAGAAAGTCACCGCCGATCCAGGACTCATTCATCTTTATGAATGTGAGTCTGTCCACGGACTCTGTGGACAGACGGGTCCTCTTGTCCGTGACCACCCCACCTGCCGCGCTGAATGTCCGCTCAGATAGTACGCTGGAGGGGGGGCAAGACAATAACTCCAGCGCATACTGAGCGAGCTCGCGGCAGGTGTCCAATCTGGCAACCCAGTACTCCATGGGGTCGTCGGTGCTCATACTGTCAGAAGCACCGACGGACGCCATGTAGTCTGCCACCATGTGGGCCAGCCGCTGGTGGTGACTGCTGCTGCTGCTGCTGGTGGTGGTACTGGGTCGCTCGGTTTGGAAGAACATCCTCATCTCTTCCATTAGGTCCCCTGCTCGGCTGCAGCTGGGTGCAGCCACCTGCTGGGTGAGATGAGGGGGGACAACTGGAGGCCGGGGAGTTGCCTGCTCCAACCGTCTGACAATGGCTGCCTGCAGTTCCTCCATCCGGTGCTGCCTCCGGCTGGCTGGGATGAACTGCTCCAGTTTCCCCTTGCACCTGGGATCCAAAAGGGTGGCCATCCAGAAATCATCCCTCGTCTTGATGGTCTTAACCCGGGGGTCCCTCCTGAGGCATCTGAGCATGTGGGCAGCCATGGGGAAGAGCACAGCCCGCTGTGACTCCTCAATGCTGGCCAGGTGAATGAGGTGCGACTCTTCTTCCCTGAGGCGCTGCTGGTCAAACTCAGACATGCCCAACCCCCGGACTATCGGTGCCCCCAACACCGGCTCTCCCTCCTGACCAGGCCCTGACTCCGGGACGACACCAGCAACCACCTCCTCCTCCTCTTCATCATCATCCTCCTCCTCCTCCTCCTCCTCCTGGTCCTGGCCCTGGTCTCGGTGGAGCATTGCTGACTCCTCCTGCTCCACCAAGGCACTCTCCCCAGCCTCGAGCAGGCGATCTAGTGTCCTCTCCAGCATGAACAGTATTGGCAGCACGCTATTGAGGCCAATTTGCTCACTGCTGACCATCTTGGTCGCCTGCTCGAAGGAGGACAACACTTGGCAGACCTGGTTTATCTGCCCCCACTGCGCACAGGCGATGAAAGGGAGTTGTGGTGAAGCCCTCTGAGTGCCTAGTTCCATCAGGTACTCCCTCACCGCCCTTTGCTGCTCCCACAACCTCTTCAGCATGTGGAGGGTGGAGTTCCACCGCGTCACACTGTCCACAATCAGCCTGTGAAGGGGCAGATTGTACTTCCGCTGCAATTTGGACAGGGACGCGGTAGCGGTTGGGGAGCGCCTGAAGTGGCTGGCAATCCTACGCGCCTTTGCCACAATGTCACTCAACCCTGGATAAGTGCGCAGGAACTTCTGCACCACCAGGTTGAGGACATGTGCCAGACAGGGCACGTGCGTCAGACTGCCAGCATGGAGGGCGGCGAGTAGGTTGCTGCCGTTATCGCAGACAACCATACCTGGCTGGAGCCTTCGGGGTGTCAGCCACTTCTGGACCTGAGCTTGAAGTGCTTTCAGCACTTCTTCTGCAGTGTGTCTCCGGTCCCCTAAACTAACAAGCTGGAGCACGGCCTGACAGCGCACGTGCCCCACACTTGAGTAGCTACGGGGGCGCTTGCTGGGAGGCTCAGCAGCTGCGGAGACAGTGGCTTGAGGGAGACCAGCAGTTCTCCCCTGGACACCCCGGGGCGGCACCACAAGATCGGTTGCCGACGATCCCTCACCGACGCCTCGGAGGGAAACCCAATGGGCCGTGAAGCTGATGTAGCGTCCCTGCCCATGCCTGCTGGTCCAGCCATCCATTGTCAGATGAACCCTGTCGCTGACAGCGTGATCCAGCGACAGGGTTACATTCTGAACAATGTGCTGGTGTAGGGCAGGGACACCAGTCCTGGCAAAGAAATGGCGGCTGGGGACACGCCATTGGGGTTGGGCCTGCTCCAACATCTGCCTGAAGGGGTTGCTGTCAACTATGTTGAAGGGCAGCAGATGTTGGGCAATAACCCTTGCCAGGAGCCCATTGAGGGAACGCACACGTCGGTCTCCAGGGGGGAAGGGAGTGGTGCGGTCAAAGGCGTCTGAAATCGACGCCTGGCGCCGGACGGCAGTGCGGGACACAGACGTGGAGGGTGCTGTGGAAGTAGAGGTCTGGCTGCCGGTACCAGTACCTCTACTAGAGGGAGCGGGGGGGCATGACCTGCTGGAAACAGATGAAGATGTGGCAGGGGCTGCTGTACCCTGCTCACTTGTGGTGGTGGCGCTGCTACCACCACCACGCTTCATCTCGTCATACAACGCCCAGTGGTTTATCCTCAGGTGCTGGTTCAGGGCTGTGGTACCCACCCGAGCCAAACACTTCCCTCTCTTCACCCTCACTTTACAAATCCGGCAGATGGCCACGGTAGGGTTGTCTGCCACCAGGGTAAAGAAATTCCAGACAGGTGACTTCAGCACCGCCCTCCTGTCAGATGGGGTGACGCTTACTTGCACCTGCTGGGATTCGGTGCGCACAGGTGGAGCTGCCTGCTGCTGCTGCTGCTGCTGCTGCTCCTCCTCCTGACACCTCCTGCTGCCATCACCAGTGGAGACCCTGACGATGGTCTCCCTGGTGGTGACCTGGCGCACCGTTTCACCAGGGTGCCTACCTTCCCCGTCGTCACTGACGTAGTGAGCCGACGCGTCAGATGGCAACCATGATGGGTCACCCTCTTCGCCCCCAGAGATGTCAGACCAAGGGCTGAGATGTGTTGGTCTGAGGGAACCACGTGACATGGAGCCTCTAGCCTGGCTCCGCTGTCCCCTCACCCACGCCTGGGTCTGACTAGGTGCTGCTGTTTCCTGCACCAAAACAGCAGCACCAGTTTGAAGGGATGTCTCTGGGATACTGCCAGCAGGTATCCCATCCTCCTCATCCATCCCTTCAAAAAGGTCCTGACCATCAGGACAGAGCTGGAGGTCTGCCTGATGCATGGCCTCCCCCAAGAGATCCCTATCACTGTCGCTGTCGAACAGTAAGATGCTGGACTCTTGGGGGCTGGGGGGGGGGTAGTACAGGCAACGGTGTAATGGTGGTACTACTGTGAGTCGGGACCGACGACTCAGTGGCACTGCTGTGCCCCATGTAGTCCACCACTACTTGAGCCTGAGATGGCAATATCGGGCGGCTGCCCGATGGGAAGAACTCCCGGATCAGGCGTACTCCCCTTGCACCCGATCCTCTACCACTAGTAGGGGCACGAGAGGTACCCCGTGCTGGCAGCGATCCAGCACTGGGAGTAACTCCCCTACCCCTACTGCCACGGCCACGGATGCCGCTCATAATTGCTGATATGTGTGTGGGGGGGTTAAACTTTATTGGGGGGGAAAATGTGAACAAAATGTGTTTTTGTGTTTTTTTTACAAGACAGGCACGCAGACAAAGACGTACACAGACAGCTACTAAACTATAAGAAAAGTAGTACACCAGACAAGGACTACAAAATTAAAGAAAAAAAAAAAAAGCACTAAACAAACACTAACTTTTTTTTTTTTTTTTTTTTTTTTTAAACACAAAACACAGACACTAAACACACACTAAGCTAAGCTAGATGAAATAAATGTACACTAACAGTGTGTACACTTACTACACAAAATTTAACTAAACTGAACACAAAACTTAGCTTTTATAAAAGCTCTTTAGGGAAAACTAAACAAAATTTGAACTGAGATGCCTATCAAATATCACTGAACAGTGAACCTGCAAGATCTGACAGTAACACAAGATGAACAAAACTTAGCTTTTAGAAAAGCTCTTTTATAAAGCTCAGATCAATATGTGTTCTGAAATCTCTTGCAAATATAACTGAACAGGGAGGATTGCAGGATCAAACAGTAACACAAATGAAAAAAACAGCACAAAACAGCACAAAACGTAGCTTTGAAAAAAGCTCTTGGGTCTATTGCTTTGAAAAAAGCAGTTGATATACTGGAAAAGATCCACTGGAATCACTAAATAGCAATGCTGGTGATGATCTAAATCAATCAAGAACAAAGACACAGGAAACCAGGAACACAGAAACAGCCTCCACACTCTATAGCCAGCTTCTGAATCTGCAATGAAATGGTGCTGGGAGTGAGCTTATATAATGTCCATGCAGGCAGGTTCCTATTGGTTGCTAACCTGTGACGAGTGTGGAAGGAGAACTCTGATTGGCTCTGATGCAAAAGGGCGGAGCAAATAATCGCGCAATATTCCTATTGCCGAATATTCGCATTGCGATTATTCGGCAATATAAAATGATCGCTTCAGCTACTCGGCCCAATGGCTCTAATCATACCAGCAATGCTTTCAGACGTCTATGGAGATCACTAGGATGTGATCTGTTTTAAAAATGAAACTGTAAAAATCGCTCTGATGCGGAAGATCGGGGCGAGGAAAATAATCGCGCGATATTGCGTTTGCCGAATAATCGCATTGCGATCTTTCTGGAAAATTCAATGAACGCTTCAGCTACTCGGCCCAGGGTCTCTAATGATACCAGCAATGCTTTTAGACGTCGATGGAGATATCTAGGATGTGATCTGATTCAAAAAAAAAATTGTAAAAAATCGAATATTCGGAATTGCGAATATTCACCGCGAATTTCGAAATATAGCGCGATTTCTCGAATATGCTATATTCGAGTCGAATATTCGCAATGCGAATATTCGTGAGCAACACTACTGATCACCAATGTAAGGGACATTCTTCTCACTGATCACCATTGTAAGGGACATTCTTCCCACTGATCACCAATGTAAGGGACATTCTTCTCACTGATCACCAATGTAAGGAACATTCTTCTCACTGATCACCAATGTAAATAACATTCTTCTCACTGATCACCAATGTAAGGGACATTCTTCTCACTGATCACCAATGTAAGGAACATTCTTCCCACTGATCACCAATGTAAGGAACATTCTTCCCACTGACCACCAATGTAAGGGACATTCTTCCCACTGATCACCAATGTAAGGGACATTCTTCCCACTGATCACCAATATAAGGGACATTCTTCCCACTGATCACCAATGTAAGGGACATTCTTCTCACTGATCACCAATGTAAGGGACATTCTTCCCACTGATCACCAATGTAAGGGACATTCTTCCCACTGATCACCAATGTAAGGGACATTCTTCCCACTGATCACCAATATAAGGGACATTCTTCCCACTGATCACCAATGTAAGGGACATTCTTCTCACTGATCACCAATGTAAGGGACATTCTTCCCACTGATCACCAATGTAAGGAACATTCTTCCCACTGATCACCAATGTAAGGAACATTCTTCCCACTGATCACCAATGTAAGGAACATTCTTCTCACTGATCACCAATGTAAGGGACATTCTTCTCACTGATCACCAATGTAAGGGACATTCTTCCCACTGATCACCAATGTAAGGAACATTCTTCTCACTGATCACCAATGTAAGGAGCATTCTTCCCACTGATCACCAATGTAAGGAACATTCTTCCCACTGATCACCAATGTAAGGGACATTCTTCTCACTGATCACCAATGTAAGGGACATTCTTCCCACTGATCACCAATGTAAGGGACATTCTTCTCACTGATCACCAATGTAAGGGACATTCTTCCCACTGATCACCAATGTAAGGGACATTCTTCCCACTGATCACCAATGTAAGGGATATTCCTCTCACTGATCACCAATGTAAGGGGCATTCTTCTCACTGATCACCAATGTAAGGGACATTCTTCCCAATGATCACCAATGTAAGAAACATTCTTCCCACTGATCATCAATGTAAGGTGCATTCTTAGTGTACAGATGACAGTATCAGGCCGCTTTCACACTGGGGTGGCGGCAGCGGTAAAGCGCCGCTATTTTTAGCGGCGCTTTACCGTAATTTTTGTGGAGATATTCGGCTGCTAGTGGGGCGCTTTTAACCCCCACTAGTGTCTGAAAAAGGGATAAAACAACCTGCAAAGTGCCGCTGCATTTCAATGGGCATAGATGCTGCTTGCAGGACATTTTTTAACGTCCTGCTAGCGCATCGCCTCAGTGTGAAAGTATCTGGCTTTCACATTTACACTGCAGGGGAGACATTTTTCAGGTGCTTTTCAGGCGCTATTTTTAGCCCAAAAGCGCATGAAAAACATCCCAGTGTGAAAGGGGACTTAGGGAAAAGCACTCAGTGTATACATTTCAATGATTTTATGTAATTCATATATAGGGAATAACACTCACTTACGCCCAGGTTTACACTGACAGCAGGAATTAAATCATGCAAGTTCAGCTAAACTCGCACGATTTCATACCCGCACGTCAGTGCGAGTTTGGCGGGCGATTTCAGAGACATCTGAGCGGGTTGCTGCACAGATGTCGATGGAAATTGCACCCCAAAGTCAGCAAAAGTTGCAAAGAAACTACTTTTGGGAATCGGTGCAGGGCCACAAATGGGGCATCGCACTGATTCAGGTAGTGCCTTTACCATGCGATTTGACATGTCAAATCGCATGGCAAATTGCTCCTATGTAAACCAGAGCTAAGTGCTATTCCATATATATATATATATATAACACTGATATCTATACACTGAGTGCTGTACCAGATATCAGTGTGCATTAGTGAATAGCACTTGATCTGGTAAATAGGCACAGCACAGGGCAAGAAGGAAGGAACCAGGAAGTAACACTCAGCATGGCTCTTAGAACAACACACAGACACAGTAACTGCACTGATTTCATTATCACACTGACCTCCTGCTGCTGCACAAGGCAGATCAGTGTGGATTGATGCCGTTTGAAATTCCAAGCTGACTCAGTCAGCTCTCCTCTATGTGAATTGTGCAGTGCTCTCTGCCTCGAGGCTCCTTCACAGACTGTAACCCACGGCAGACTTATGGCCCCGCCCCCTCAGCTGGATTCCCCAGGAGAGAGCAGGGGGGAGAGGTGGCTGGAGCGCCTGTCTCTGAATATCCCCACACGGCTCTGGGCTCTGATGAGCCACCCATCCCAGCCAACAAACACCTCTGAGCTGCTCACACAGCCACAGCCAATGGTTCCATAGCACTGCTTCCTCGGGGGTACAGTTTTTTATTTTATTGTGCATAATAATCAGCGCTGCTGCGGGCACCTTCAGGGACAGACTGAGCCGGCCGGGCCCCCCTCCCCACGGGCCCTCGGGAACTGCCCGACTCACCGAATGGTCAGTCCGCCCCTGCACTGGAGTGAATAGAGCAGCTTTTTAAGGGCAGATTGCAGGCGCTATTTTTAATGCTATAGCGCCTACAAAATGCCCTCAGTGTGAAAGGGGTCTTATTGTAATTAACCCCTTGCCACCCAGGCCAATTCTGCCACTTCTCTCCTACATGTAAAAATCATTTGTTTTTTGCTAGAAAATTACTCAGAACCCCCAAACATTATATATATTGTTTTAGCAGACACCCTAGGGAACAAAATGGTGGTCTTTGCAACTTTTTATGTTACACGGTATTTGCGCAGCACTTTTTCAAACTTGTTTTTTTTTGGAAAGAAACCGTTTCATTTATAAAAAAATAAAAAACACTAAAGTTAGCACAATTTTTTTTACAGGTTACAGAGGAGGTCTAGTGCTAGAATTATTGTGCATATACAACAGCTCACTGTCATACCCTCCACACTCCTCTCCTATACATAGTGCCCACTGTCATACCCTCCACATTTCTCTCCTACACATAGTGCCCACCGTCATACCCGTCATACCCTCCATACTCCTCTTCTGTGCATACTGCTCACTGTCATACCCTCCACACTCCTCTCCTGTATATAATGCCCACTGTCATACCCTCCACACTCCTCTCCTGTACATACTGCACACCATCATAAACTCCTCTACTGTACATAGTGCCTACTGTCATACCCTCCACACTCCTCCCCTGTACATACTGCCCACCATCATAAACTCCTCTATTGTACATAGTGCCAGCTGTCATACCCTCCACACTCCTCTCCTGTACATACTGCCCCCATCATACCCTCCACACTCCTCTCCTGTACATACTGCCCACTACCATACCATCCACATTCCTTTACTGTACATACTGCCCACTGTGATACCCTCCACACTCCTCTCCTGTACATACTGCACACTGTCATACCCTGCACACTCCTCTCCTGTACATACTGTAACCCAACCTTACCCTCCACACTCCTCTCCTGTACATTCTGTAACCTAACCTTACCCTTCACACTCTTCTCCTGTACATACTGCCAACTATCTTTCTCTCCACATTCCTCTCCTGTACATACCGCCCCCATCATACCCTCCACACTCCTCTTCTGTACATACTGCCCACTGTCATACTCTCCACACTCCTCTCTTGTACATACTGCCCACTTTCATACCCTCCACACTCCTCTCCTGTACATACTGCCCACTTTCATACCCTCCACACTTCTCTCCTGTACATACCACCCTCTGTCAAACCCTCTACACTCCTCTGATGTGCATACTGTTCACTGTCATACCCTCCACACTCCTCTCCTGTACATAGTGCCTTCTGCCATACCCTCCACACTCCTCTCCTGTACATAGTGCCTACTGTTAGACCCTCCACATTCCTCTCCATCACCTGCACATACTTCCAAATTTTATACCGTTCTTACTCTTCCCCTTCGCCTCTTACCCATAAAAACAGTTCTTTAAATTCATACTGAATATCCTTAATGTTACCAGCTCTAGAATAGGCACACTTTTGTTAGTTCAACCAAAGGAAATCTTCTCAGTCCTCATATTCGTTCTGCTCCATTATTAGTACTCATTTCATTTTGTGATTACTACTGTGATGTATAGAGTACATTGGGGATCTCAGCTACTCTAAATATAGCACCTGTAAAAAAGTGCCCAATAAAAATATTTTTGAAATGTTGGCAACTATGCACTTAGGCACTGCCCAAGGGCCACCGGGTCAGTAGGGGGCTCCATGAGAGGCTCATGGGATCCTGGGATAATAAAGCGGTAGTAAACTTTGCGAACATTACTACTTTTTAGAGGCCCTGAGGTAAGTTATGCCATAGAGCAGTGGTCATCAACCCTGTCCTCAGGGCCCACTAACAGGCCAGGTTTGCAAGATAACTAAAATACATCACAGGTGATATCATTTGCTGCTCAGTGATTGCAGTATTCTAGTCTGCATCTCCCCAAGGTAATACATAAACTATGGCCTGTTAGTGGGCCCTGAGGACTGGGTTGATGACCACTGCCATAGAGTACAAGAATGCACAGCATATTAGCACATTAGGGTACTCTTAAATTGTCAGACTGAGCCCTCCAGTGCTGGGCTGTGATCAGTCCAGCGGGTCCCGGGCGCTTCCATCTTCCCCCGGTCTTCCTTCTGGGCTCTGTGCCTTCGGTCACTTGCCTTGGCTGGCCCACGCATGCTAATGCGCATCCTCTCTCTCTCATCCCCCTTTTCTCTCTCATCCTCCCTCCCTTACCCCTTTTTCTTCCCTTTTCTCTCTCTCTCTCTCTCTCTCTTTCTCATCCTCCCTCCTTCTCTTTAATTTAATTTGTTATAAAAAAAAAGTGTTTGCATATTTATTTATTTATTATTTATAAAAGGCCCACCAAAATCCTCAGCACCAGGCCCATGATGTTCCTAATCTGGCCCTGCTCTTTTCTGATGAGAGCATGGACTGATGGGAATGTACAATATAAATGTGTAAAGTGCTGCGTAAATTGACAGCGATATACTGTATAAGTACCTGTAATAAATAAATAAATCTAAGGGATGGTACCCATAGAAGCCCTTATAACAAAACATGATAAGAACCTTTTCATTTATAAGTAACTTGTAAGCAAGTTTGAAAAAAACAGACTTAATGGATTAATTAGCAAAGAACAAAAGTAGAGATGTGCTAAAAATGACCAATCTATATTCATTTTTTATTCGAGAAAATAAAAAAGTATCAGTCAATATCTTGAAAGTGGATGAAACAAATCATTTTTTGTTGTGGGATAGAACCTCTGTCAGGTTTCTATTGGTAACCTACAGACATGAGAAAACGGTTGGCCTGCCATAGTGATTTCTTCAGTTGGAGAAGAAGTTGAACACATGTCTGCAAACCCCCCAACCCCCCACCCTTTTTGTCCTGGCTAAGGATCAACTGATTAGTAGTGATGGATTTTCTCCAATAATTTCTTTTTTTACCCTAAAACAAGCCCAAGCTCCCAGCACCATAGACATTTTCATATTCACCTGCCCTCCGATCTCTGATTTTCTTTCCAAAATGGCCGCCGGCACTTCCTAGTTTCACTTAGAGTGCTTGCTTCAATGAGCAGACGTCTCTCCTGTTTTTAATTGAGAATTGGCACATGAAGTGGCAAAAGTAGTTACAATTGTTCACAAATTTTCATGTCTACAGCCAGAATTAGGGTACATGCACATTGATGTTCTCAGGCAAAAGGGAGCTCCAGTGTAAAGCGCTCAGGCCCAGGGAGCCCCAGGTGTCATGTGCAGCCGGCTATACAGTGCCTAAAAAAAGTATTCATACCCCTTGAAATTTTCCACATTTTGTCATGTTACAACCAAAAATGTAAATGTATTTTATTGGGATTTTATGTGATGGATCAACACAAAGTGGTCACAAATGATAAATGTTTTTTTATAATTTTTTACAAATAAAAATCTGAAAAGTGTGGCGTGCATTTGTATTCAGCCCCCTTTACTCTGATGCCTCTAACTAATTTCTAGTGGGCCAATTGCCTTCACAAGTCACTTAAAGTGGAGTTACACCCATAAATATAACATTACATCAGTAGTTTTAAAAAAATGTCATTAGTCCTTTAAGAATTTTTTTTTTTTTTAGATGCCTTCAAAGTGTTGTTGCTAGGCAGAATAGTTAATCTTCCCACTTCCTGCACCTAGGTGCTTAAGCTTCCTAACCTACACCGCACAGACTCCTGGGAATGTAGTGGGTGTAACTTTCCAGGAGTCTGTGCACTCCCCAGTCTCGAAGAATCATGTGACTTGGACAGTACAGGTGCTGAAACCTGATCTGACACTGCTTGTGCAGCACTGAGCATGTGCAAGATCTGCAAGGCTGAAATCCAGGAAGTCATACAGTCTGGCTTCATGATGCCCACACTTAAGATGGCCCCAGTCAATTTATAAAGTGTCTAAATGCTGTAACAACCTAACAAAACGGACCTTAGTTTACAGACTAACTTTACTAGAATACATTAAGCTTGTGTATTACAGGGGTATTTATATTTAAAAAGTGAAATTGTGGCCGGAACTCCGCTTTAATTAGTAAATAGTCCACCAGTAAAAATACAGCTGTTCTGTGAAGCCCTCTGAGGTTTGCTAGAGATCCTAAGTGAACAAACAGAATCATGAAGGCCAAGGAACACACCAAGCAGGTCAGGGATAAAGTTGTGAAGAAGTTTAAAGTAGGATTAGGTTATAAAAAAATACCCCAAGCTTTGAACATCTCACAGAGCACTGTTCAATCCATCATCCAAAAATGGAAAGAGTATGGCACAACTGCAAACCTACCAAGACATGGCCGTTCACCTAAACTGACAGGCTGGGCAAGGAGATCATTCATCAGAGAAGCAGCCAAGAGGCCCATGGTAACTCTGGAGGAGATGCAGAGATCCACAGCTCAGGTGGGAGAATCTGTCCACAGGATAACTATTAGTCGTGCTCTCCACACATCTGCCCTTTATAGAAGATTGGCAAGAAGAAAGACATTTCTGAAAGAAGGCCGTGAGAAGTTCAGTTTGCAGTTTGTGAGAAGCCATGTGGGGGACACAGCAATGTGGAAGAAAGTTCTCTGGTCAGATGAGACTGAAATTTAACTTTTTGACCTAAAAGTAAAACACTATGGGCCAGATTCTCAAAGACTTACGACGGCTTATCTCCAGATACGCCGTCGTAAGTCCGAACGGCCGCCGTCGTATCTATGCGCATAGATTTGGCCAAGATACGAGCGGCGTAAGTCTCCTACGCCGTCGTAATCTTGGGGTGCATATTTAAGCTGGCCGCTAGGTGGCGCTTCCGTTGATTTCCGCGTTGAATATGTAAATAAGCAAGATACGCCGATTCACGAACGTACGTACGCCCAGCCCATGCAAGGTATGGACGTCGGAACAGGCGTATCTTTTTACGTTGTTTACGTAAGTCGTACGCGAATAGGGCTGTGCGTAAGTTACGGTCACGTCGTAGGCAGTGTTCGACGTATCTTAGGCTTTGTATCCGACGCATGCGCACTGGGAATACGTCCACGGACAGCGCATGCGCCGTTCGTTCGAAGCCTCATTTACATGAGGTCATGCTTAATTTACATAAAACACGCCCACCTCTTCCACATTTGAATTACGCCCGCTAATGCCGGCCGATTTACGCTACGCCACCGTAACGTAGGACGCAAGTGCTTTGTGAATACAGCACTTGCCTCTCTAAGTAGCGGCGGCGTAGCGTAAATAAGATACGGTACGCCCGCACAACGTAATGCCGCCCTACGTGAATCTAGGCCTATGTGTGGAGGAAAACTAACACTGCACATCACCCTGAACACATTCCCACCGTGAAACATGGTGGTGGCAGCAGCATCATGTTGTGGGGATACTTTTCTTTAGCAGGGACAGGGAAGCTGGTCAGAGTTGATGGGAAGATGGATGGAGCCAAATACAGGGCAATCTTCGAAAAAAAACTGTTTTGCCTTGTACACACGATCGGTTCGTCTGATGAAAACGGACCGATGGACCGTTTTCATCGGACGAACCGATCGTGTGTGGGCCCCATCAGTTTTTTTTTTCCATCGGTGAAAAAAAATAGAACCTGTTTTAAAATTTTCATATGGTTAAAAAACTGATTGACTGTGGGGAAATCCATCGGTCAAAAATCCATGCATGCTCAGAATCAAGTCGGCGCATGCTCGGAAGCATTGAACTTAATTTTTCTCTGCACGTCGTTGTATTTTACGTCACCGCGTTGGACACGATCGGATTTTTAACCAGACTGATGAAAGTGAGCTTCATCGGATATCTGATGAAAAAATCCATTGGTTAGTTTTCATCAGATGAACCGATCGTGTGTACAGGGCATTAGAGTCTGCATAAGACTTGAGACTGGGGCGGATGATGACCTTCCAGCAGGACAATGACCCTAAAGTACAGCCAGAGCTACAATGGAATGGTTTAGATCAAAGCATATTCATGTGTTGGAATGGACCAGTCAAAGTCCAGACCTAAATCACATTGAGAATCTGTGGAAAGACTTGAAAATTGCTGTTCTCAGACGCTCTCCATCCAATCTGACAGAGCTTGAGCTATTTTGCAAAGAAGAATGGGCAGAAATGTCCCTCTCTAGATGTGCAAAGCTGGTAGAGACATCCCCAAAAAGACTTGCAGCTGTAATTGCAGAGAAAGGACATTTCTCCCCCTGACAGGACCGGGAGCTGTGTGTTTACACACACAGCTCCCGAGTTCACGCACCCGGTGATCACGCCCAGCAGGCATGCGCGCGGCACCAGGGGCGTGCACGCCCTCTGCTCGCCCCTGGTGCCGCGCGCATGCCTGCTGGGCGTGATCATATTAATACGTGATTTCGCGCAAATATAAATATATTGATACAATCTATGAAGGGTTCTGTTCAAATAAATACCTGTACGTGTACAATAGTGTAACGTATATATATATATATATATATATATATATATATATATATATATATATATATATATATATATATATATATATATTTGATGAAAAATAAATAAATAAAAATATAGAAATATAAATGTGAATTAACATGTGGGTATTTTTTTATTGTTTACAAACTTTTTTTATTGAGGTTAAATTGTAGTACAACAAGAGGTTTCAACTACAGAAAAAAATATCATATAAAGGTTATTCAGTTAATTATTGAAAAATAGACAAGTAGAAAATATATTGATACAATCTATGAAGGGTTATGTACAAATAAATACCTGTACAATAGTGTAAATAATATATATATATATATATATATATATATATATATATATATATATATATATATATATATATGTATATATATATATATATATATATATATATATGATGAAAAAATAAATAAATAAAAGTATAGAAATATAAATTTGAACTAACATGTGGGTATTTTTTATTGTTTACAGACTTTTTTTATTGAGGTTAAATTGTAGTAAAATAAGAGGTTTCAACTACCGAAAAAATAACATATAGAGGTTATTCAGTTATATAATTATTGAAAAATAGACAAGTAGAAAATATATTGATACAATCTATCAGGGGTTCTGTACAAATAAATGCCTGTACATGTACAATAGTGTAAAGAATATATATATATATATGATGAATAACTAAATAAATAAATAAGAATAAATAAATATAAATTTAACAAGTGGGATGTGGGTATTTTTTAGTGGTCGGGGAGTATTTGTTTTCTTTAATGCCTGCTTTCACACTAAATGCCCGTCTCTAATGGTTTACTTCCATGTGCAGAGTGCAGCTCACATAAACAGAGGAAATGGGCCATGAAGCAAATAGTATACTCAGCTCTGCCTGTGCTGCTCTTCCTAGGTGTGAGCTCGGCTAGGATGGGGTTAATGGGTGTCTGGTTTGGCCCTCCTGGCTGCAGATGGAGGAATGTGGAGAAGGGAAGGGAGAACTGGAGGAGTGGAGCAGTTAAACTTTATTCCATCTGCCTGCTGGAGGAGAGGCCGAGGTTTTGGCTGCGGGGAGAACAGCTTGAGAACTAGTTATGGTGGGAGGGAGAAGCCACGGTGGCTCTTCACCAACCTGTGCCAGGACACGCTACGCAACCAACGAGCAATGCAAGGTGTGCGAGAATCCATAGTATCATCACTTTAAATGTTGGATTTCTAGCCTATAATACCCCTCTACTATCAGGTCATCCTTCAGTTTTTAGTGCTGTGATAGTTTGACTGACAATTGCGTCGTCATTGGCAATACTGTACCCCAAATAAATTGTACATTCTTTTTTTGAGACAGATAGAGCTTTCTTTCACTGTTATTTATTTATTAATCACATTTATTTTTTATTTTTTTACTTTAGAAAATAAAAAATATTAATAATTAAAAAAAATGCTACCCTGATGCCCTGTACACACGATCGGTCCATCCGATGAGAACGGTCCACTCTGGCGCTGTGAGTGGCTGGAGCCGCGATGTCGTCACTCCCGCGCGTGCGGGAGAACTCTTTTCGCCAGGGTCCGGCTCGTGTGCCGGACCTTCAGCCGGGAACTCAGGGCCAGATTCTTGTAGAACGGCGTATCCTTGCGGCGGCGTAACGTATCCGATTTACGTTACGCCTCCACAATTTAGACGGGCAAGTGCTGTATTCTCAAAGCAATTGCTCCAAAGTACGCCACAAGGACGTCATTGGTTTCGACATGACGTCCAGCTCCATTCACGGACGACTTACACAAACGACGTAACTTTTTCAAATTTTGACGCGGGAACGACGGCCATACTTAACATTGTTGCGCCGCACTTATGCCACCATATTGCAGGGGCAACATTACGCCGGGAAAAGCCTAACGTAAACGTCGTAACTTTACTGCGTCGGCCACGCGTACGTTCGGGAATTCGCGTATCTAGCTAATTTGCATACTCGACGCGGAATTCGACGGAAACGCCACCTAGCGGTGAAAAAAAAAATGCAGTTTAGATCCGACGGCGTAAGAGACTTAGGCCCCATACACACGATAGAATCCATCCGCTGAAAAATCCCAGCGAATGGGTTTCAGCGGATAGATCCTATGGTGTGTACACTCCAGCGGATCTGTTTCCGCGGATATTTCTCCCCTGGGATGGATTCCAGCAGATAAATATTTGATGACATGCTAAACAAATCCATCTGCTGGAATCCATCCCAACAGATGGATCCGCTGGTCTGTATAGACTCACCGGATCCATCCGTCCGAATCCGTCCGCATGCGTGGAATTCCTTATATGACAGCGTCGCGCACGTCGCCGCGTCATAATCGCGGCGACGGCGCGACACGTCATCGCCAGAGGATTTCGGCGCGGATTTCAATGCGATGGTGAGTACACTCCATTGCATGGAAATCCGCACAAATCCTCGAGAGGATTTATCCGCGGAAATGGTCCGCTGGACCGTATTCGCGGATAAATCCTCTCGTGTGTATGGGGCCTTACGCCTGTCGGATCTAATGGATATCTATGTGTAACTGATTCTAAGAATCAGTCGCATAGATACGATGGGTCGGATTAGGACTTACGACGGCGTACATGGCGCTGCGCCGTCGTAAGTCCTTTGAGAATCTGGGCCTCAGAGCGCATGCGTCGCTGGAGTCAGTGGCTACATGCAAAGGGAATATCTCCTAAACCGTACAGGTTTAGGAGATATTCTTTTTACCTACAGGTAAGCCTTATTATAGGCTTACCTGTAGATAAAAGTAAAAAAAAAAGGGTAGGCAACAGGGGTCAAGTCCTAGGGAAAAAAGTGTGGGAACTCCCACCCAAGATCCACTCCCCCCACCAAAAAAAAAAAAAGATGATACGCTTCATATGCATAATTACTAAACTGCATGTTTTTTTTTTTCGATCCACTGTACCTTAGTAATCCTTTATGTTACTGGCCACTTCCTGTATATGGATTCATCAAGTAGTGTGCGGGTATTCCGTCACTTCCTCGATGCCGCAATGTCTCCTGGGAGCTTTTGTCAAGCTTCTTTCTAAATCCCCCGATAACTCATGGCAGACCTCCGCAATGTCTCCTGGGAACAATGACAAAAGCTCCCAGGAGACATTGCGGCATCGAGGAAGTGACGGAATACCCGCACACTACCTGATGAATCCATATACAGGAACGCGGCCGGTAACATAAAGGATTACTAAGGTTTGCCTGCCCCTGACAGTGACTCGAGCTAGGCATCGCCGCTTAGTGAAGGATTGGCTCAGGCGGCTTGGCTGCTCTCGGCTGCACTAGTCCTGCAAAGGGAACTGCGTTCCTGCTGTGAAAAAAGTGCAGAAACTCCGTTCCCACGCGTTCCCGCAGGACTTGAGCCCTGGTATGCAACCACTTTAAGTGCAATTGTAAGTTGGCGTACAGAGACAGGCAGAGTGCCTATCTCTGTATGCTGAGGAGCAGGAATAATTGCTGCCGCTGCCCCCTCCCTCCTTTCACAGCTGACAACCTCCTAGCAACCAGTGACACTGGCAGAGGGCAAAGTCTGCTGGGGAAGCTGAGAGGCTGACGGCTGCTGTGGCTATACGGGGCTGGACAGTGCATTAGAACGTTTAGGGCATTATGCACCCAGGAACAACCAAACTTCATCCCCGGGTGCATACTGCCCTAAATATTCATATTACTTGGTGTACCGTCCTGCTCCATCAAGCAGCTGTCAGCCTCTCATAGTGTTTGACAGGCTGCTGGCAGTGGGGCTAAATGGTGCACCTAGTAGTATTAACATTTAGGGCAGTATACATCCAGCCTGGGATGAAGTGCCCCCGTCCCTAGGTGCATACAGCTCTATACATTCTTATCGCTAGGCAGGGCCGGCCCTATGATGGGACCGGGTGGTACCATGGGTACCAGGCAGCACTTTTAGGGGGGCAGCATACTGATGCCCGCCAGCCCGTTCCGCCACCCAAATAAAATTGATGTCCTTTTTTTCCCACAAATAGAGCTTTCTTTTGGTGATATTTGATCACACCTCTGCGGTTTATATTTTTTTGTGCTATAAATATATATATTTTTTTAACTTTTTGCTATAATAAATATCCCCAAAATTTAGAAAAATAAACTATTTTCTTCAGTTTAGGCCAATATGTATTCTTCTACATATTTTTGGAACCAAAAAAAAAAACCACAATTAGCGTACATTGATTAGTTTGCGCAAAAGACATTGTGGCCGCCGGCAATTCACAGGTCCCTTTATACTCCTGGATACATGTATAGAGCCATGGCAGGTCCTTTTATACGCCTATATGCATGTATAGAGCCATGACAGGTCCTCTTTATACATCTATAGAGCCATGACAGGCCCTTGTTATACTCCTTTATACATGTATAGAGCCACGACAGGTCCTCTTTATACATCTATAGAGCCATGACAGGCACTTGTTATACTCCTTTATACATGTATAGAGCCATGACAGGTCCTCTTTATACATCTATAGAGCCATGACAGGCACTTGTTATACTCCTTTATACATGTATAGAGCCATGACAGGTCCTCTTTATACTCCTTTATACATTTATAGAGCCATGGCAGGTCCTCTTTATATTCCTTTACATGTAAAGAGTCTCAACAGGTCCTCTATATACATGTATAGAGCCATGACAGGTCCTCTTTATACATCTATAGAGCCATGACAGGTTCTCTTTATACTCCTTTATACATGTATAGAGCCATGTCAAGTACTCTTTATAGTCCTATATACTTTTTTAGAGCCATGACAGGTCCTCTTTATACTCCTATACATGTATAGAGCAGTGACAGGTCCTCTTTATACTCCTTTATACATGTATAGAGCCACGACGGGTCCCCTTTAGTTATCATGATATAAAATAATGAATGTGGGGGCCTTTTGGTTGGTGTGATTTTTTTTCTGGGGGGGGGGGGGCAGCATTTCATTCTTGGTCCCAGGCAGCACAATGTCTTGGGCCGGCACTGTCGCTAGGTGCACCTGTGCCCTTCATCTGTCCCATATACCCGTGTGCATGGTGCCTTGCTCTTTAGCTGTGCATACACTCTGTATTAGGGGGAATCTACTGTATGTACGCATGTCTCAGCTTGCAGACAACTGTCTCTCCCGGCACAGCTTAGTGATAAGATTTTCCACATCTGCTCCCAGCTCCATCGCTCCCCCCCCCCCCCCACCGGTTTATGGATGTCACATACCAGATGATGCCTTCCCCATACTCAGCTGAACTTTGCATGCCTCCATCCCACTCTCATATTTCTTCATCCCCCCCAAGCTGTAGGGAGGGAGGCTGCTGTAGTAGGACGCTTAGCATCCTTCTACTGCGGATGGGACCAGCTGAAAGGCCAGGGTCAAAGTGTATTTCAAGCCAAAACCTTTGTGGCCATATTAGGTCAATGATGTCACGAGCATTCCCATACCTTTGTGTAGGTGCTGCTAAAAGACAGTGGGCTAGATTCAGCAAGCATTTACGGCGGCGTATCTCCAGATACGCCGCCGTAATTTCAAATCTGCGTTGGCATATCGTTACGCCGATTCTCCAAGGCAGATACGTCTGAAAAATAGGCTTCCTCCGCCGACGTAACTTGAATGCGGCGGCGTATAATTGTGTGCAATATTACGTTGGCCGCTAGGGGCGCTTCCGTTGTTTTTGGCGTAGAATATGCAAATTACTTAGTTACGTCGATTCACAAACGTACACGCGCCCGGCGGTAGTTTTTTACGTCGTTTGCGTAAGGGTTTTTCGGCGTAACGTTGCTCCTGCTATTAGGTGGCGCAGCCAATGTTAAGTATGGACGTCGTTCCCGCTTCGAAATTAGAATTTTTTACGTTGTTTCCGTAAGTCGTTCGCGAATAGGGCTGGACGTAATTTACGTTAACCTCTAAACCAATACGTCGTTGCGGCGTACATGGGAGCAATGCACACTGGGATATGTACACGGACGGCACATGCGCCGTTTGTAAAACACGTCAATCACGTCAGGTCATCACACATTAGCATAAAACACGCCCCCCTTCCACATTTGAATTACGCGGGCTTACGCCGGCCCCATTTACGCTACGCCGCCGCAACTTACGGAGCAAGTGCTTTGTGAATACTGCACTTTCTCCTGTAAGTTGCGGCGGCGTAGCGTAAATACGATACGCTGCGCCGCCGTTAAAATGCGCGCCCCTACCTGAATCTAGCCCAGGAAATCCCCTGCCTGGCTATCTCTTTATATGAATGCACGCAGCTCCTGTAGGTGCAAGTTGGCAAGGGTGGCTCCATAGAACCGTATAAGGGAAAGGAGTCACCTTTAAACTGGATTTTGCAGCTGGGGGGATCTTATAATACACAAACAAACAATAGTCCACAATATAAAGAAGCAGTATGTCCTGCAAGGTATTGCAATAGCATTTGAAAATAAGAAAATATATCCTTTAATATCACTTTAAAGCAGAACTAAATTGTATCTGAGCACCACAACACGAAAACACATTTATTATTTATTTCATTTTTCGGCTTTAACGCAATCCATGTGTCCATGCTTTTGCTTTGTCGAGTAATCACTTTGAACCCCCCCCCCCCCCCTAGGATTTCTAGCAACAGTCATCTTGAGTAGGGGCAGATGATTCATGTAGCAGTTACTTCCTGGAACCTATTTGCCCTTAGCTCAGGCATGCAGGCAGGAGGGTGTGCCTAGCTGAGAATCCCCCCCCCCCCCCACTCCTCCAGTTGAAAGAAAAATACCCATGAAGACTCCAGGGATGTATGATATGATTTTAGCCAACTGAAGCAACTGAAGAGATGTAGCAGCACAAGGATTAAAAATAGTTGGTGTTGATAGAGAGAGGGAGAGTGAGAGAGCGTATCGCTGAGACGGGTGAATAGACACTGCTGCCATAAACCTGGTGATGCTAGCACATAGGGTAGGGATTGGCCATCTAACTAGCAGCATTATTTATTGTATGCAGACTTTACTGGGACTGTACTCATGTGTACCACCATAATGATTGGGCCCCAGCAGTAGCCGGCTGAAGAACTAGGGCTAAAGATGCCGATTCACAGTAACTTTGCCCATTGTCCATAGAAAGAGGTATCTCTTTAGGGCAGTGGTTCTCAACCTGGGGGTCAGGACCCCCTCGGGGGTCGAATGATGATTTGGCAGGGGTCACCAAATCCTGGGTTGTTGCTGAAGCCTGCACCACTCTCCCAGCCTTTTTGCAGCCGCCCAGCTGGGCTGTTCCTGGAGCCCGCGGCCGCCCACTAAGCCTCTTCGCAGTTGCCCATTCGGTTCACCGCATGGCTGGGGGGAAAGAAACTAGAGGTTGGCTGACTGGTGAGGAATGTGAAGTGGAAGGGGCTGGAGGAGACCCTATCTCCTGATTTCGACATAGGTGTCACTGCTACGAGACACCACAAAGTTTCGAGTGAATCTGGAGACACAGCGAGTAAAACTACCTGTGATTATAGTTGCCATTAAAAGTCCCCACTACAGTTCTCAGATCAGCAGATGCCCTTGATCAAGAGCACCTAAGTTGGCTGATCAGAACTCCCCCCAACATTTCCACTCATCCCAACTCCCCACCAGCACTGTCACTCATCCCGTTCCCCCCACCAAGGAGTAAGATAAGGAATAAAAATAGATAATAAATAGAAGGGAGAAGAAAAGAGGGGGAGGAACAAAAAAAAATCAGGAGAGAAAGAATAAGAGAAAGCGCAATAAATACGGCTAGAGAGAGGGATGGGGGGGGGGGGGGGACAAGAAATTAGGATAGAGAGAGATAAAAGGGAAAGAAAGGAGAACAAAGAGAAAGAGTGGTACAAATTAAAATGTACCATTTGAGGTTTATTACTATTCAAGAGGAGGGGACTCAAAACTAAGGGCCAGATTCACATCGACAGTAGATACGCCGGCGTACTTTCAAATTTGCCGCGTAGTATCTTTAGTTTGAATCCTCAAACCAAGATACGACGGCTTCTGGCTTCGATCCAACAGGCGTGCGGCTTCGTACGCCTTCGGATCGTAGGTGCAATACTTCGGCGCCCACTGGGTGGAGTTTGCGTCGTTTTCCACGTCGGGTATGCTAATTAGCTTTTTCCATCGATCCACGAAGGTACGCGCGGCCGTCACATTCTCTTACGTCGTCGCTAGTCGGCTTTTCCCGGCGTATAGTTAAAGCTGCTATTTTGTGGCATATAGATAGACTTGCAATGTTAAAGTATGGCCGTCGTTCACGCGTCAAATTTTCAATTTTTTTTTTTTTGCCTAAGTCGTCCGTGAATAGGAAACGACGTAACTCGGTGCGATGTCATTTCGCGCAAAGCACGGCGGGAAATTTCGAAAACGGAGCATGCGCATTTCAATCGGCGCGGGGACGCGCTTCATTTAAATGAATCACGCCCCCTACCCACCCAATTTAAAAATACGCGCAGAGAAATACACTACGCCGCCGTAACTTACGGCGCGAAATCTTCCTGGATTCGAAATTCCGCCAGGTAAGATACGGCGGCGTAGCGTATCTCTGATACGCTGCACCAGGGCAATTCTTTGTGAATCTGGCCATTAATGTCCATGGGTTAGGGGCGTAAATTACTTGTCTTACCTTTTTTTTTATTTTAATTGGATATGTTTTATATAAAAAAAGTGAAAAATATAGTTTTTTTTTTCAAAAATTACTCTTTTTTTCGTTTATATAAAAATCAATAAAACAACACAGAAAGTTCTATTTGTGTGAAAAATATGATATAAATTTCATTTGGGTACAGGGTTGCATGACTGCACAATTACCTGTTAAAATAGCGTAGAATGCAGTGCTAAATGGCAAAAAATGGCCTGGAATCTTCCGGAGCTGAAGTGGTTTAACCACTTAAGACCCGGACCATATTGCTGGTCAAAGACCAGAGCACTTTTTACGATTCGGCACTGCGTCGCTTTAACTGACAATTGTGCGGTCGTGTGACGTGGCTCCCAAACAAAATTGACGTCCTTTTTTCCCCACAAATAGAGCTTTCTTTTGGTGGTATTTGATCACCTCTGTGGTTTTTATTTTTTGCACTATAAACAAAAATAGAGCGACAATTTTGAAAAAAAATAATATTTTTTACTTTTTGCTATAATAAATATCCCCCAAAAATATATAAAAAAAAAATTTTTTCCTCAGTTTAGGCCGATACGTATTCTTCTACATATTTTTCGTAACAAAAAATCGCAATAAGCGTTTATCGATTGGTTTGCGCAAAATTTATAGTGTTTACAAAATAGGGGATAGTTTTATGGCAGTTTTATTAATATTTATTTTTTACTAGTAATGGCGGCGATCAGCGATTTTTTTTCGGTACTGCGACATTATGGCGGACACTTCGGACACTTTTGACACATTTTTGGGACCATTGGCATTTTTATAGCGATCAGTGCTATTAAAATGCATTGGATTACTATAAAAATGCCACTGGCAGTGAAGGGGTTAACACTAGGGGGCGGGGAAGGTGTTAAGTATGTTCCCTGGGTGTGTTCTAACTGTAGGGGGGGTGGGACTGACTAGGGGAAATGACTGATCGCTGTTCATACATTGTATGAACAGACGGTCAGGCATTTCTCCCCTGACAGGACCGGGAGCTGTGTGTTTACACACACAGCTCCCGGTCCTCGCTCTGTAACGAGCAATCGCGGGTGCCCGGCGGCGATCGCGCCCGTCCGGCACACGCACGGGAGTCAGGGACGAGCGGGGGGCGCACGTTTCATTAGTGTGGTTTTTGTCCGAAAAAAAACCAGTAAGAGCAAGACTACGCATGCTCAGAAATGAAAGAATATATACAAAACCGTTCAACACATTACGTCACTTCTGCTGTTGTATTCTGTCCTACGAGAATTTTCGTATGGTGAGTGACCTCTTCACTTTCCACATGAGACTAGTATGCCACAGAAAAAACGTTCATCGGAAAATCAGATCGTGTATTAGGGGTTTCTGCACTCTGGATGGAGGAGAAATGGAGACAACCTTGGACAACAGAATTGTAAGTTGACAATTGTAGCCAGACTCCAGCTAACACAGATACAGCAAACATTTGTTTTTCTCCTTTTGGGGGTAAAGGTTTTACATGAATAAATAAAAGCCCATCATTGTAAGCACCCTTGCTATGATTAAGCACTAATTTATAGTGCGAAACGCGTCAACTGTTTTACTCCCGTGTTGTGTGCTGTGACTTGTAGTGCATTTTTCCTTTTTTAAATAAAGACAACCATCAAGGTTTTTTGGATTGCAGCTGTCCATTTTTTCTTTTTCCATTTATATCCCCGTCAGTGGTAAATTGTTTGTCTCAACCTTCTAACTGTCACTTTTGTTGATAATTATCCACTTGTCATCTGGGCCAATTCTGGCTCTTCACTCCTATATGTAAAAATCATCATTTATTTGCTAGAAAATTACATAGAACCCCCAAATATGATGTATGTTTTTTTAGCAGAGACCCTAGAAAATACAATGGCGCTGCAACAACTTTTTATCTTGCACAGTATTTGCGCAGCAATTTTTCGAACACTTTAAAAAAAAAAAAAAAAGATTCATGCTTTAAAAAAAAGAAAGACATTAAAGTTAGCACAATGTTTTTGCATAATGTGAAAGATGAAGTTACACCGAGTAAATAGATTCCCGAACATGTCACGCTTCAAAATTGCAAACTTCAGTACTTAAAAATCCTCATGGGCGACGCTTTACATTTTTTTACTGGTTAGATGTAATGAGCTTTATGTTCGAGTCGAGCATGAGTTCAACTCGAACATTGGCTGTTCGCCGAACAACGAACAATTTGGGGTGTTCGCAGCAAATTAGAAAAGCCGCGGAACACCCTTTAAAATCTATGGGAGAAATCAAAAGTGCTAATTTTAAAGGCTTATATGCAAGTTATTGTCATAAAGTGTTTGGAGACCCGGGTCCTGCCCCAGGGGACATGTATCAATGCAAAAAACGTTTTTTTCCGGGAGCAGTGATTTTAATAATGCCTTAAGTGAAACAATAAAAGTGACATATTTCTTTAAATTTCGTACCTGGGGGGTGTCTATAGTATGCCTGTCAAGTAGCGCATGTTTCCCGTATTTATAACAGTCCCTGCACAAAATGACATTTCTAAAGGAAAAAAAGTCATTCAAAACTACTTGCGGCTATAATGAATTGTCGGGTCCCAGCAAAAAAAAAAAATAACGGCATGGGTCCCCTCCCAGTCCATTACCAGGCCCTTTGGATCTGGTATGAATATTAACACGTTCCCTATCGAGTCATTGTAAAATGACGTCGGCGGGAACCCTCCCTCCCTCAGAGTGGACGTCATATGACGTCCTTGCATTCCCGGGTGGCGCACCCTGCCCAATTGCTCGGGACCCGGTGCGCATGCCCGGCGGCCGTGATGACCGCCGGGCACCTGCGATTGCCCGCAATTACGGCAGGACCATGGATCTGTGTGTGTAAACACACAGATCCATGTCCTGTCAGCGGTGAGGAGACAGATGTGTGTTCCCAGTACAGAGGAACACACATTGTTCTCCTCCCCTTGTGAGTCCCCTCCCCCTACAGTTAGAACACACTTTAGGGAACATATTAACCCCTTCCTTGCCCCCTAGTTCTAACCCCTTCTCTGCCAGTCACATTTACACAGTAATCAGTGCAGTTTTATAGCACTAATTGCTGTATAAATGTGGATTTTAAGGGGAACCCCGCACCAAAATAAAAAAAATGGCGTGGGGTTCCCCCCGAAAATTCATACCAGACCCTTATCCGAGCATGCAACCTGGCAGGTCACAGGAAAAAAGGAGGGATGATAGAGCGCCCCCCCCCTGAACCGTACCAGGCCACATGCCCTTAACATGGGGAGGATGTCCTCATGTTGATGGGGACAAGGGCCTCATCCCCACAACCCTTGCAAGGTGGTTGTGGGGGTCTGCAGGCAGGGGGCTTATCGGAATCTGGAAGCCCCCTTTAACAATGGGGACCCCCAGATCCTGGCCCCCCCATGTGAATTTGTAACGGGGTACATTGTACCCCTACCATTTCACAAAAAAAGGGTCAAAATGATAAAAACCACAGGAAACAGCTTGGGACAAGTCCTTTATTAAAAATAAAAAAATAAATAAAGATTCCAACGATGTAATCCAGTCTCGAGCGATACGGAGAAATAAAAGAACAAAAAAAACCACCGCTACGAACGATACTGGCCCCGGCCGAATGACGCTCTCCCGCCGTGACAGCTCTTTTATAGCTGAGGACGGGGCCACTCGTCACGTGCGCGGGTGACCCTGCCCCCCTCTGACACAAGGAGAAAGGCTGGGGTTACCCAGTGACGTGTACAGGTGACCCTGCCCCCTCTGACGCGTCACAGGAAACCCACGTTGCACCAGAGGGGGCGGGGTCACTCGTACACAACACAACCCCAGCCTTTCTCCTTGCATCAGAGGGGGGGGGGCGGGGTCACCCACTCCTCAGCTATAAAAGAGCTGTCACGCCGGGAGAGCGTCATTCGGCCGGGGGCCTCCTATGGAGGCTGTATCATTCATAGCGGTAGGGTTTTTTTTTATCTCTGTATCGCTCGAGACTAGATTACATCGTTGGAATCTTTTTTTTTAAATAAAGGACTTGTCCCAAGCTGTCTCCTGTGGTTTTCAAAATGTTGACACTTTTTTTTGTGAAATGGTAGGGGTACCTTACCAATTCACATAGGGGGGGGCCGGGATCTGGAGTTCCCCTTTGTTAAAGGGGGCTTCCAGATTCCGATAACCCCCCCGCTTGCAAACCCTCACAACCACTGGGCAAGGGTTGTGGGGATGAGGCCCTTGTCCCCATCAACATGGGGACATCCTCCCCATGTTGAGGGCATGTAGCCTGGTACAGTTCAGGAGGGGGGCGCTCTCTCATCCCCCCTCTTTTCCTGCGGCCTGCCAGGTTGCGTGCTCGGATAAGGGTCTGGTATGGATTTTTGGGGGAACCCCACGCTATTTTTTTTTCAATTGGCGCAGGGTTCCTCTTAATATCCATACCAGACCTGAAGGGCCTAATATGGAATTTGGGGGGAACCCCCACGCATTTTTTTTTCATTTTGCTTCGGGGTTCCCCTTAATATTCATACCAGACCCAAAGGGGCCTGGTAATTGACTAAGGGGGGAACCCATGCTGTTTTTTTTCAATGACTTTTATCTGTATTGCCGGGACCCTACAATTCATTATAGCCGCGAGCAGTTTTAAATGTCATTTTGTGCAGGGACTGTTCTAAGCACAGGAAACATGTGCTACTTTACAGGCATACTATACACACCCCAGGTACGAAATTTAAAGGAATATTTAACTTTTATTGTTTCACTTCTCCCGAAAAAAATGCATTTTTTAAAAAAAACATATTTGCATTGATACATGTCCCCTGGGGCAGGACCCGGGTGTCCAAACACTTTTTCTGACTATAACTTGCATATTAGCCTTTAAAATTAGCACTTTTGATTTTTCAAGTCCGTGTCCCATAGACTCTAATGGTGTTCGCGTGTTCAATCTCATTTTTTGCCTGTTCGCATGTTCTGCTGCGAACTGAAGGAGGTCTAGGGCTAGAATTATTGCTCTCGCTCTAACGTGCGCAGCGACAACTCACATGTGTGGTTTGAACACCATTTTCATATGTGGGTGGGACTTACGCAGGCCCGTCGTGACAAGGCAAGCAATTGCTTGGGGGCCCCTAGCTGGCCTTGGGCCCCTAGCTGGCCTGGGGCCCCAAGCAGAGACCTTGCCACACTTCCTATAAATGCTGCAGCTGCATGAGCGCTCTATAGAGAGCCTCAGGTGGCTGCAGCACTGCTTCCTCTCTTCACTTCCCCTTCCCTGTAGCGTAGCCAAGCTCCTCTTCCTTCCTCCTATCAGTCCTTCCGGGTACTACGCGGTACAGGAGATTCAGTTTCCTGTTCCAGGTCGGACTGACAGGAAGTGCACACTGAGTGCTTACTTCCTGTCAGTCCGTCCGGGAACAGGAAACTGAATCTCCTGCCGCGCGGTACGGTAGGGAGGGGGGGTAAAAAGAACATGGGGGAGTAAAAAAAAACATGGGGGGGAGTGAAAAGAACATAGGGAGGGGGAAGTAAGAAGGACACAGGGAGGGAGGCTTTGCATGCGTGCGCGGGGGGGGGCCTCCATGTCCATATTGCTTGGGGCCCCCAAATTCCTTCAAACGCCCCTGGACTTACGTATGTGTTTGCTTCTGCGTGCGAAATCTCTATGGCGGACATGCGGGGCGTCCCCTCTCATCTCCTGTAAGAACGATTAAGCGGTGGAACGGTACAGTAGCTATGATCATTCTTATGGTGAAGGGAATCGCCGGCTCTAAAAGGCGATATATTACATTTTTTTTTTGTTGAGTTTAATACCGCTTTAGGTGTTTTAATAGTATTTTTAACAGACAAAACAGCAAATAAGAGCTCTTCATTGATAGGTTTACATACACTTTATTTCATTATAATTATTACATTTGGTGTTCTTACAGCTCTCTGTGTACATAGCGTTAATGAGCAATACCTTCTGTATAAATAACACTTCCATGTATATATTCTGGGTATACACAGATCCAGGGAAGAGGACATGGAGTAAATTGTGTGGAGCGATCGGATGGTCTCTGAACGCTCCCCCAGGGATTTGGACGCGCTCCAGAAATAACAGAGATCACAGCCAAGCCAAGCACAGACTTTAAAGGGAACATAACTGACTGAGAGGCTGTCAGATGTTTGCAGGGGGAAGCGTCAGTGTGATCTGCGCAGGTGCTGAAGTCAGGAACGTTTCATCTCATCTGGTGTATTGGACAAAAGAAGTCTCCAATCCGCTCACTATGAGGGCCACATCGTATATTTCACACATACTCGGGGGCGCGAAAATATTTGTTTTATACGCCAAAGAGTAATAAATGAATCACCAGGTTTTACTTTTTTTTTTAATAAACACAATGGGCCAGATCCACAGCCAGCCGCCGTAACTTAAATATTCCCATTTAAGTTACACCGCTGCAAAATTTCTACCTAAGTGCCCGATCCACAAAGCACTTACCTAGAAATTTTCGGCTGTGTAACTTAAATCCGGCCGGCGCAAGGCGTTCCTATTCAAATGGAGCGAGTCCCATTTAAATTAGGCGCGGACGTACTGCGCATGCTCACGACGTCATTTTCCCGACGTGCTTTGCACGGTTTTACGTTGCGCCGGGTTTTGAGAATTGCGACGGGCGTGAAAAAAAAAATACGAAAATTTGAAAAAAAAAAGACGGCGACGCGGGATAGAAGGGTCTACTTTTACAAGGCCTAAACAGTTTGGGCCAGATCCACAAAAGGGATACGCCGGCGTATCTACTGATACGCCGTCGTATCCCTGTTTCTATCTATGGAACTGATCCACAGAATCAGTTTCCAAGAGATAGGCAGAAGTGCCGCTTTGGGTATACAAATTAGCACTTACGGAGATCCACAAAGCTTTTACGCTTCGTTTTTTCTCCATAAGTATTAGTTTGCAAACACAAAATTAGGGCTGCTTTTACAAGGCCTAAACTGTTTAGGCCTTGTAAAAGTAGACCCTTCTATCCCGCGTCGCCGTCTTTTTTTTTTCACATTTTTTTTTTCCCGCCGCAACTCGTATTTTTTTTTTTTACGCCCGTCGCGATTCTCAAAACCCGGCGCAATGTAAAACCGCGCAAAGCAAAATGACGTCGTGAGCATGCGCAGTACGTCCGGTGCGGGAGCGCGCCTAATTTAATTGGGACTCGCCCCATTTGAATAGGAACGCCTTGCGCCGGCCGGATTTAAGTTACACAGCCGAAAATTTCTAGGTAAGTGCTTTGTGGATCGGGCACTTAGGTAGAAATTTTGCGGCGGTGTAACTTAAATGGGAATATTTAAGTTACGGCGGCTGGCTGTGGATCTGGCCCATTAGGCCTTGTAAAAGCAGCCCTAATTTTGCGTTTGCAAACTAATACTTACGGAGAAAAAACGAAGCGTAAAAGCTTTGTGGATCTCCGTAAGTGCTAATTTGCATACCTGAGGCGGCATTTCGACGAGAAATGCCCCCAGCGGCGGCCGAGGTACTGCATCCTAAGATCCGACACCCTTACACATGTCGGATCTTCTGCCTATCTATTGGAAACTGATTCTATGAATCAGTCGCATAGATAGAAACAGGGATACGACGGCGTATCCCTTTTGTGGATCAGGCCCTATATGATTAAGAAAAAGAAAAAAAAGAACTTAAGTAAAACAAAGCAAAGTCCCTTTTTACATCAGGGTCCAGCTTAGGAGTCCTCCCTTACATCAGAGTCCTCATTAGAGTTCCTACTTACATCGGGGTCCCCATCAAAGTCCCCCCTGACATCAGGGTCCCCATCGGAATCACACCCTTACAGCAAAGTCCCCCTTTGCATCAGGGTCACTGCCCCTATCAGAGTCTGCCCCTTGTATCAGTGTTCCCATCAGAATCCCCCTTTGCACCTGGGTCCCCACCAAAGTCCCCCTTGCATCAGGGCCCCCATCAGAGGCCATCTTTACACTTTGTTCCCCACTAAAGTCCCCTCTTACATCAGGGTTCCCATCAGAGCCACCCTTGCATCAGGGCCCCCATCAGAGTCTGCCCCTTACATCAGGGTCCCCCCTTGCATCAGGGCCCCCATCAGAGTCCCCCTTATATCAGGGTCCCCATGAGAGTCCCCATTACATCAGGGTCCCCATCAGAGGCCATCTTTACTCTTTGGTCCCCACAAAAGTCTCCTCTTACATCAGGGTTCCCATCAGAGCCCCCCTTGCATCAGGACCCCCATTAGAGTCCCCCTTACATCAGAGTCCCCAACAGAGTTCCCCTTACATCAGGGTCCCCATCATAGTTACCTCTTACATCGTCCCCCTTATATCAGGGTCCCCATCAGAGACCCCCTTACATCTGGGTCCCCATCAGAGAGTATCCCCTTATATAAGGGTCCCCATCAGAGTTCCTCCTTACATCAGGGTCCCCATCAAAGTCCCCCCTTATATCAGTGTCCCATCAGAGTTCCCCTTTCATCAGGGTCCCCATCAGAGTCCTCTCTTATATCAGGGTCCCCATCAAAGTCCCCCCTTATATCATTGTCCCATCAGAGTTCCCCTTTCATCAGGGTCCCCATCCGAGTCCTCTCTTATATCAGGGTCCCCATCAAAGTCCCCCCTTATATCAGTGTCCCATCAGAGTTCCCCTTTCATCAGGGTCCCCATCAGAGTCCTCTCTTATATCAGGGTCCCCATCAGAGTCCTCTCTTATATCAGGGTCCCCATCAAAGTCCCCCCTTATATCAGTGTCCCATCAGAGTTCCCCTTACATCAGAGTTCCCAACAGAGTCCCCCCTTATATCTGGGTCCCCATCAGAGTTCCCCCTTATATCAGTGTCTTATCAGAGTCCCTCCTTATATCAGGGTCCACTTTATATCAGGGTCTCCATAGGCAGAGCCCATCTGATCTGTGTCCTCAATCTCTGCACATTAGCTGTGGGTCAGATAATATCAAACAATGGTCCGGATGTAGTTTGGAGATCCCTGGGGCAGAACCGATCTCCAACCTGAAGGGCGCACCACCAGAATAGGTGATTTAGCCCACCAGCATCCAGCATCCAGCATCCAGCATGTAGCATCCAGCATCCAGCATGTAGCATCCAGCATCCAGCATGTAGCATCCAGCATCCAGCATCCAGCATGTAGCATCCAGCATCCAGCATGCAGCTATACCTGAAAAATGTATTTAAGTAGATTGGATTTTTACAGCAAAACTCCAGACAAAAAATATCAAGAATACAATGAATAGCCCAATAAAAGATAAAATAATAAACAATGGCCCGGATTCAAAGAGATTTGCGCTTTATTTGCGGAGGCGCAGGGCAGCGATTTTGCCCTGCGCCCAATCAAATGTGCTCCACTGCCCTCGATTCACGGAGCAGTAGCTCCGTAAATTGCGAGGGCGCGCCGGCAAAATTGCCCGGCGCTAGAGCACGCAATTTAAATGATCGCGTAGGGGGCGGGAATCATTTAAATTAGGCGCGCTCCCGCGCCGAGCGTAGAGCGCATGCTCCGTCGGGAAACTTTCCCGACGTGCATTGCGGCAAATGACGTCGCAAGGACGTCATTTGCTTCCAAGTGAACGTGAATGGCGTCCAGCGCCATTCACGAATCACTTACGCAAACAACGTGAAATTCCAATTTTGCGAAGCGGGAACGACGGGTATACTTTAGCATTGGCTGCCCCTACTATTAGAAGGGACAGCCTTATGCTAAACACGCCGTACGGAAACAACGTAACTTGCGTTCGCAGGGCTCGCGCAACATTGTGAATCGGTGTTAGTATGCAATTTGCATACTATACACTGAGCACAATGGGAGCGCCCCCTAGCGGTCATCGCAAGAATGCAGCCTAAGATATGCGTGGCATAAGAGCCTTATGCCACGCAGATTTTAGGCTGCAGTCGGCGTTACGATGTTCCTGAATCAGGAGCATTCGTAGCGCCGGCGCAAGTAAGCAATTGCGCTGTGTAACCTATGGTTACACAGGCGCAATTGCTACTTGAATCTGGGCCAATGTTTTTGCTCCAGCATTCAACTTCAGTGCAGATTTCTCCACAATATGCCTTACGATGTCCTCAGTCTGATGGCCAGAATCATTCAACTCGCTTCCTCTAAGCCCAAGTTGTCATAGACCCGCCCCCAACCTGCGATTGGTCAGTGAAAGGAGAAGCAGCACAGGGATGAGCTTATCTCTGTCACTCTGCTCTCTCTCCTTCTATCAGCATGCTTGTCAGCATACGAATATATATTGGCTCCTTGTGCTGCTTTTTTCTTTCACACCCCAGCCCTGCTGTATAGGGACTA